>NC_140233.1:9374152-9566659 GCF_951802725.1 Rutilus rutilus
GTGCAGAAACCAAAATGGCAAAAGAAATCAATACTGTTTTAAAAACTTTTGATCTGACTCAGCATGTTCATGGACCCACACACAATCGTGGACACACTCTAGATTTACTTATCAGTAAGGGTCTAAACATTTCATCGATTGTTATTAAGGATGTAGCACTGTCTGACCATTTCTGTATTTTCTTTGATATACTGATCTCTCCTGCCACTGAAGCTAGATCTGTGTCTGTCAAGAAGAGATGCTTAAATGAGAACACTAGTGTACTATTTATGAAGGCTATATCCTTAACACCAAGCATATCTGCAGACTCTGTTGATTTTCTCCTTGATTCTTTTAACTCAAAAGTCAAAGGTGTAATTGATGATATTGCTCCTGTGAAAGTCAGGAAGAAGAGTGGCAGACAAAAAGCACCTTGGAGAAACTCAACAGCAGTGCAAAATATGAAAAGACAATGCAGAAAAGCAGAGCGCATGTGGCGGAAGACAAAACTTGTAGTCCATTATAACATCTACAAAGACAGCCTTCATGCTTTCAATATGGAACTAGGCAAAGCTAGACAGACTTTCTTCTCAAATATTATAAACAGCAATTTAAACAACACACGCACTCTTTTTGCTACTGTAGAGAGACTGACAAACCCCCCAAGCCAGATTCCCAGTGAAATGCTCTCAGACAGCAAGTGCCGTGAGTTTGCTTCTTTCTTCTCTGAGAAAATCAATAATATCAGAAAGGTGATCAGCACATCCTTGAGTTGCACTGGGGTCAGACAGATCAGACCACCTGAGAAAGTAGTTACTATGTCTGACTTCAAAGAAATTGATGGCGCAATTTTGGAAGAAACCGTACAGCACCTTAAAACATCAACATGTGCTCTTGACACACTTCCCACATCATTTTTCAAAAGTGTGTTTAACAGTTTAGAAGCAGATCTTCTAGACGTGGTAAATACCTCACTTCTCTCTGGGAGTTTTCCAAACTCCCTGAAAACTGCAGTTGTCAAGCCCCTCCTGAAAAAGAGCAATCTGGATAAGACCATATTAAGCAACTATAGACCGATCTCAAATCTTCCTTTCATAGGCAAGATCATTGAAAAAGTTGTCTTCAATCAGCTGAATAAATTCTTATGCTCGAATGGATACTTTGACAATTTTCAATCTGGTTTCCGACCGCACCACAGCACAGAGACAGCGCTCATAAAGATAATAAATGATATTCGCTTAAATGCTGATTCAGGCAAATTATCGGTGCTGGTACTACTCGACCTCAGTGCTGCATTTGACACTGTTGATCATAACATACTTCTGGACAGGCTGGAAAACTGGGTGGGGCTTTCTGGGATAGTCCTAAAATGGTTCAGGTCATACTTAGATGGGAGAGGTTATTATGTGAGTATAGGAGACCATAGGTCTGAGTGGACATCCATAACATGCGGAGTCCCTCAAGGCTCAATTCTTGCGCCACTCCTGTTCAACCTGTATATGCTCCCAATGAGCCAAATAATGAGAAAGAACCAAATTGCTTACCACAGCTATGCAGACGACACACAGATTTACTTAGCCCTATCGCCTAACGACTACAGCCCCATTGACTCCCTGTACCAGTGCATTGATGAAGTCAACAGTTGGATGTGTCAAAACTTTCTTCAATTAAACAAAGACAAAACTGAAGTCATTGCGTTTGGAAACAAAGATGAAGTTCTCAAGGTGAACGCATACCTTCACTCTAGGGGTCAAACAACTAAAAATCAAGTCAGGAATCTTGGTGTGACACTAGAGTCAGACCTTAGTTTCAGTAGTCATATCAAAGCGATAACAAAATCAGCATACTATCATCTAAAAAATATTGCAAGAATTAGATGCTTTGTTTCCAGACAAGACTTAGAGAAACTTGTTCATGCTTTCATCACCAGCAGGGTGGATTACTGTAATGGACTCCTCACTGGCCTTCCCAAAAAGACCATAAGACAGTTGCAGCTCATACAGAACGCTGCCGCCAGGATTCTGAGCAGAACCAGAAAATATGAACATATCACACCAGTCCTCAGGTCTTTACACTGGCTCCCAGTTAGATTTAGGATTGATTTTAAAGTATTATTACTGGTATATAAATCATTCAATGGCCTAGGACCTCAATACATTGCAGATATGCTCACTGAATATAAGCCCAACAGATCACTCAGATCATTAGGATCATATCAGCTAGAAATACCAAGGGTTCACTCTAAGCATGGCGAGTCCGCTTTTAGCTATTATGCCAGCCGCAGCTGGAACCAGCTTCCAGAGGAGATCAGATGTGCTCCTACTGTAGTCACATTCAAATCCAGACTCAAAACACATCTGTTTAGCTATGCATTTAATGAATGAGCACTGTGCCAATGTTCGTCCGACTGTTTGAACTGTACTGTATTTTCTGTATAAACTGTTTTAATTATTCTTATTCTTTTTATTATTTTAATTTCTTCTATGTAAAGCACTTTGAATTGCCACTGTGTATGAAATGTGCTATATAAATAAACTTGCCTTGCCTTGCCTTGCCTTGCCTATGCACAAGGAGTCTGACAACAGCCGGTATGATCTGATCTCACCATCATCGAGTCCGTCTGTGATTACATGAAGAAACAGAAAAAACTGAGACAGACTAAATCCAGAAGAAGTATTAATATTAGTATTAACATGCCTAAGACTTTTGCACAGTACTGTATTTCTCTCGGTTGTTTAGTTTTCTTTACTTTATATTGCGGTGATGTGCTGCAGTACTAGTGTTTCCCTCAGTATGTCATTCTCCATGATTCCCCTGCGGTCAGGACACTTAACGCTTAATGGACTAATACAGTAATAAAAAAGACCAAACTCGCACCTTATTGGGGATGTAGGCTATAGCAGATATAGGAACAGCCTCCGAATATGAACGTAACGCGCAAAGTTTCAAGCTGAGCGATTCCCAGTCAAATACTGGCATAAAGTTGGCTTGACACTGGATATTCAACATTCACATATTTAGGGACCGTCTCTAAAGTTACATATGACATTGCTACATGTCACTAACTTCAATAGCATTAGAAGAGAATGACTTGCAGTCATAAACCAACTGTAAATTGTTCATGTAGGTGCATGCCAGGCATGATGCAATGTTTGATATTTAATAAAATAAACGATCAAATCATGTGTAAATATTGCTATTTTTTCATGATCTCGTATTTATTTTAAAATCAACTAGGCCTTATCTAAAAAGTGTGCATCATGTCTGACACCTACATGAACAATTTACAGTTGGTTTTATGACTGTAAGTCATTCTCTTCAAAAGCTAGATGTAAAAAGCACAAATGTCAGGGCATGTCAGAACATCCCAAGGGCCCCAAAAACACCTTAGACCAGGGCCGCGGGAAGTGGGGGTTGTTTTCACAGAATTGTAAATGCAACGCATATGTTTGTTCATTAAAATGTAAAAAATATATAATTTTTAGCATTTAGTCATTTATTTGTAATAAACACTTTAAGTGGGCTATTTAAAAATTGTTATTTATATGTTAAATTATCTTTTTAAAACATAAGCGCAGAGTGTTATGTAATATTGTGTGTGTGTGTGTGTGTGTGTGTGTGTGTGTGTGTGTGTGTGTGTGTGTGTGTGTGTGTGTGTGTGTGTGTGTGTGTGTCGAAAGAATTTGTCCACAGCTGCTCAAAAAAAAAAAAAAAAAACAGTCAAAAACCCCACTGTCAGTGTTTTGTAAGGAACAGGCAAATATGTAAAATATAGCAGGAGACATTTTAATTGTTTACTAATAAAACAGTTATTTTTTATGTCAGTGTCGGCTATGGCGCTTTTCCACTGCATGGTACGGCTCGGCTCGGCTCGGTACGGTTCGACTCGGCGCGGAACAGTTCGGCTCGCTTCGCTTTTCCACTGCGTGGTACGACTCGACTCGGTACGGCACGGTTCGGTTCGCTTTAGCTCGGTTGCTTTTCCACTGCAGTTAGTACCGCTTCAAAGTGATCGTTATATAGTTGCCGTCTCTACTACCATGACATCATATTAAATGCGAATTTTTCATTCCGTGTTTCCCCATCCACTCCTCGGCAACTGACGAGAGGAACGTCTGCACCTCGTCCACTGACCACGATTCAGCCATTTCTTTTTTTTAAAGTTTAGGCTATACTCTTTTTTTTTTTTTTTTTAAGCAAATACTTTTAAAACAGGTGTTACAGCGTTTGCTGTTGTCTACTGGCTATTTAAATCTAGCGGGTTTAGTGTCTCGTGTTGTAAATACAATGACGCTGGTAGAGATGATTCTGTCTGACCAATCAGTGATCTGCAGTGTTTTCACGTCACATTTTTGTATCGGTACGGTACGCTTGGAACCTCAACAGAGGTGGTACCATTTAAAGCGAGCCGAAGCGAGCCGTACTGTACCGTACCATGCAGTGGAAATGCGCCATAAGTGAGCCGTACCAGAGCCCGTCTACGGAGAGCCTTGGCACTTCCTATTAGCCCCATTGTATCGATCTTGGTTGCAGTTCAATTAGAATTCCACTGGAGGTGATCGCGGGCGAGTGCAGACTGAATGGGAGTCTATGGGGCTAGACGGCTAAATGTGTCTCTTTCACCCGATTGCCGTTGAGAAATCTCAGATTTTATTGTAGGTTTTGCAAGTTCAACATGGGTTATAGGTCGAAAGTTGAATGAACGAGTACTTATTTCTTTTCGATTTCTTACAGGTTGAGTTGTTGTTGCCCATAACACGCTAGCATTCTGCTAATGACGTCAGCATTCTGACGTCATTGACATTTTAAAAGACTTTTTAAACCAAATAAGTGACTCTAAAAAATCTAACACCCAGCAATGTGTAATTTCTTTGCATCTCCTTTCGAATACAACATTCAAATTACTAGACAAAAAATTATATCCTGAGAAAAGTGGATTTTGAGGGTTTTTCGCCATAGACCTCCATTCATTCTGCACTCGCCTGCGAGCGCCCCCGCATGGACAGAGACGTGTTACTGCAGCCAGTCCAGAAACCGGAAGTAAGCAGAGAGTGCCAATTCTCTTCCTATTAGACATTCTCTGGCCGTACCAAACCGAGCCGTACCATACCATGCAGTGGAAATGCGCCAAAGCGTGCCGTACCGAACCGAGCCGTACCGTACCATGCAGTGGAAAAGCGCCATTAGACAGATGAAGTTGACGACTCGCGATCTTCGCAGCGCCAGAGAGAAATGCACATTTCATACGAATTACATAAGCAGCGCAGTCTGTTTTCTTTCGTTTTGAATTGTTTTGCTTAAAAGTAGACATTTCAAGCTATCTATATGTCTTCGGTCTGTGAGGTAATAGGCTACCTTATAGGCCTACGCTGAGTTTCGGTTCATTTATGAGACGAGCTCCAGGTTCGCCAGCGCCTCCGTGTCCTGATTATCTATTTTCTAATAGCCTATATTTACTTCTTATTTATTAAATTCAGACAATTGGTTGATGAAACATCGATTAAAATTAAGATACAATTAATACAAAACTAAATTAAATTTAAAGACAGGCTTTGTGCTTTCAGTTTGAGGTCTCTGTGAAAGTTTTAAAACATTCTTTTAGTGCCGCTTTAGAGCGCTCACGTCCATAGCGGAGAACTGTCTGTAACATTTTTTGTGAAATAAATTTCTAAAAAAAATGCGACTTAGTCCAGTGCGAATTAGGCTTCCTTTAAGGATTAATTTATGTCCCGTTGACCGGTCCATTGCATTACGACTAAAAGCAGAATCAATAAAGTCAAAAATGTGATGTGCAGTCAGGTGGTTTGACTGTGTGCGCGTTTTTTGACGAGTTTTATAGTCTTGATTGTTTCTTATTCAAAAGTGGTGACGACCCTACCCCCAACCAAAAACCTCTTCCCGCGGCCCTGCCTTAGACCCCAGAGGGTTAAGGCAAAACACATTGCTTTTCACAATCAAACATATATAACCGCTTGCTTTCCTCGCTGTAACATTTGCACATTTCTGCCCCACATTTTTGGATAATTTCTATCAAACCGTGTGCCTCAAGCCCCCTTTCTCTTTTCACATGGTCTCTCTTTCTCTCTCTCTCTCACTCTCACACAGACGAACACACACCACACCGGGGCTGCAGCAACAGATGGGGATCATTAACAGGCCCCCCAGACGATTGTGTGTGATTGGCTTGCCCTGACAGCTCACACCTTTGACTGTCCGCCCGCTCGCCTCTTCACTGTCCCACTTTGAACTCCTCAGCGGTGAGAGAAGCAACTACTAAGAAGACTCATTTGGATATGAAAGAAATCCTGATGGTTTCACCGGGATGAGAATAACCGAGATTAAAGGACAAACGACAGCGGTGGCGAGGCGATTAATCATATGCACAGAAATGTTACACAATGAAAGTGAATGAGGACTGGGGCAATCAAGCTGTAAAATGACACAGAAAAAAAAGTCTCATCAAATTGGTTCATACGGATTTTGCACTATTTCATATATTCCAAAGGGATTGTGTCGGAAGACTCGAGACAGAATAATATATATTTTTGAAAGTTGCTAAAAAGCTACTTTTGGAAGTAAAAAGTACAAATGAACATGAAATTACCATCAGTACAAATCAAATCAAAAGTGTTGATTGTCAGTGAAAATGACAATGATAACAAAAGGTTTTGATTGTTAATGATTTGTGAAATTTACACAAAACAGACTGGACAAAATGTAACTTTGTGTACCATATGCACTAATATGTGTGTGTTTTTTGTTGTTGTTGTTGTTTTTTTTTTTAGAAAATCTTGAGAAAAAAAAATGCAATCATAGTCAATAATGTCTGGGAGTGCCCCACTTTATATTAAAAACTAATATTAATATTAATATACCAAAAATTTATAAAATATTTATTTTATTAATGAATATTATATAAAAAGTTATTGTTATAACGTTATTTATTTTGTACTAAAATTAACATTAATAATGAATATATGCAAGATTTTTTTAAAGAAGAAAAATCGAGAAAAAACAAATTCAATCATAGTCCATAATATCTGGATTGTCTCAGTTTATTATTTATATATATAAAAAAATATATAAAATGTATTTATATATCAATTATATTAATGAATATTAATATAAAAGTATTGTTAGTGTCATGAATATTGACATTAACATCAATATAAATAATTAATATAAATAAATTATATATAGTGTTATTATATTAGATTATTATATAGCCTATATAATCATTTATTTATAATGATATTTATAACATTATTCATTTTAAAATTAAGATATCCATATTCATCCATATAATAGTGTTAATTTAATTAATAATTTGTTTTATTTTTCACTGTAAATGTAAAATGTAAATGTAAAATAAACTATAGTCAGTTGATTAAACAATTTGAATTAAAACAGAATGTTGCCAAACCCCTTTTTGATACAAATGCAGACTAGATGATGAATTACTATCAACAACAACACACAAGACTAACCATCAGTGTAGTCCTATACAGCAAACCGACCTGGTCTTCATTTCCTCATCATGTAGTCAGTACTGCGGGACCCTTTGGGCCTCCTGTCTCCTGCCAAAGGGAGGTTGACTGAAGTGGGTTCAGGCCCCAGGGCTAGCCAAAGGCGACCGAGATATGGAGTCCCACTGCCCTCAGATAAACTTATCAGCAGCCTTGAAGGGACGCCTATGTTACAGCTCAGGTGCCGTCAGCCCGGGCTAGGGAAACAAGTTTAGTGGGCCTGAAAGAAAACCAGAAGCCCCTGAAAAACACTGAGCGGTAGCCTGCGGACAGGGGTCTGCTAAAAGACAGAAAACATATGTTCATCCACAGGTTGAGGTCAAATTTGGAGCCGGTGCACTTTTTAAGGTGCTGGATTTACCATCGATGGCTTTAATTGTAAATAATTCAAGGTAAATAAGATTTTGTGACTATAATTAATGCTCTAAGTAATTAAATTGTAATTAATTATTCTCGAAAGTGGTCGAGGGAAAGGATGCGGCTGCATCTGCTTCATAGAGCCAGACACTAATTGCATTAGCCCATTGATTCATTCGCATGCACAAAATCTATTAATTCATCCTGTACCCTTACTTGAGACCATCTTACAGGCCCACTGAGTACATGTATAGACTGCTACGCAGCATGTATTGAATACTGATGCCGGAACTAATAGCACTGCCGATGGAAGCAATTGCGCACTGCTTTTATGGTGCTACTGCAACACGCAGCATGCATTTGTATATTTAATAGAGCACATAAGCAGAAAGGAAGAGATAGACGAGGCCAGGTTCTGGGTAATGACATTCACAGATTTACATTTTGCTCCATTTAGATGTGAAACGATTAGAATGAGATTTCAAGAAGGCAAAACAGTATCATGTTGTAGTTGTTAATGTTTCTCATTTTACGCAAGAGGATTAATTACAAATAATAATAATAAAAAAATATTAAGGAAATGCAGATTTGATACAGAACATGTTGTTTGGTGTGCCAGTGGATTTAAGATTAAATTAGTTAGATGACAATCACAGTCACAATATAGAATGATACAATTATCACATGATACATTTTATAAAAAAAACTTTTCCATGTTTTACTTTTGGCACATTGCATTACATATGATGTGATGACATGGCAAGACATTAACAATGTAAGTCTTTTTTGAGTAATTTCCATAATGTTTTAATAAAAACAAACCCAGCAAGGGCACAATTGATCAAAAACAACCGTAAAGTAAACAGTAAAGACGATAATTCGATACATATCGCTATACTGAACTCACCATACGATAGTATTGCGATACTCCAAGACATACTGTAAGGTAAAAGGCTAACAAAAAATTAACTGTTGATTAAAATGCTACATTTGGTATTACACTGGGTGTGTAAATGAATAGGCTTGGACTTGGTGCTGGTAACCCAATGCACAGGACAATGGTGACACCGGAAAAAAATATTCATAATTCTGAAGCTGAAAATTATTTTAGACAAATATGCTTACACTCTTTCACTGACTATATTTAAAATAATGTAGGCCACTTTTTACTGGTAACATAAGACATTTGACATTATGAGTACCCCAAAATATTCCTCATTGCATTATTATACATTATATTCAATGTTACTATACACAATACATATTGTCACTATCCACGATACACATTTGTTGCATTTTTGTATTGCGATATATTGTTACACCCCTAGTAAAGACATTTATAATCAGTGTTGGGGAAAGTTAATTTAAAAAGTAATGCATTACAATATTACATTACTCCCTAAAAAAAGTAACTTATTGTGTTACTAGTTACTTTTTATTTACAATACTTTTGCGTTACTTTTTCTCACCTGGGCTGGGCTATGCTTGGTTGGGTTTTTATTTATTTATTTTTTTTAAGTTTGTTAACACCAAAAGTAAAATTAATCAGCCTCAAGCTGAAGGAAATGCAACTTCACGCTTGCACAGTAGAGGGCGCAGCTCAAACAAACCTGTCAGCTGTGCTGCCATTCTAGATTGCAGAAGAATAGGACGGAGGGGGAAAAAAGTGTTAAAACACTCTTACTTCAGTTTTTAAAAATAAATCAGCAAATGTGATGTTTATCTTAAGTAATTTTTGCTAATTAGTATGGTTGAATTGGATAATCGAAGGCAAATACATTGGTTAATAAAGTGAGATTAAATACATAAAGTATATATTTAAAAAAAATCTCCATTTGCTCATCTTGTCTCTTTTACAAACAAATAATTTTATATATATATATATACATATGAAAAAAAAATCTATAAAAACTAACATAAAAACTACTTCAAAACTCAAAAAATGACACATAAACGTTGAAAGAGGCGGAGATAATGACAGAAGATCTGAGCTGCATTTCTCAACGCACTGCCTTATGGCGACTAAAGCACCTGCACATATGCTAACACCAGGTAGCCTCAGGAACCATGATCCATAGCAGGTAATACTGAAGTTAATGAAAGCTGAGGATGAAAACACACTGGCTGCCCGCCACCTTCACGCAGCTTTGAGTCTCAGCGTATCCATGGGAGACGACCTAACCCATCACATTGTTCTTCTCTCTCCAGCTGAGCCTATATAACCCTCATCTCTGACTCTCTTTCTTCTCATCCTTCCCTCTCTTGTTGTCGTATGGCCCACGCTGAGTGCTAGTTAGCTTCCTTCACAGTTCCCCTCCAGCATACACTCCATTTCCCTATTCAGAATGAGATTACGCCATCCTAGTTATATTTATTGTCCTTGTGAATGGGCCTTATAAGTTTAACTACAGTATGAAAAAGAATTGCTGAAGGTCTTAAAGGTAGGGAAGGCAATTTTCGGAGAGGCTAGCAATAGCGAGCTAGCTTTGAAAGCATAAGATCCCACCCTCCCTTCAAAGCGTCTCCAAAGCCAAACCTTCAAAACATATGAACACGTACAGCAGATTCTGCAAAGCATCATGAGAGACGGCATTATTTACCTCATGTCTCAAAGCACATAACATTGCAATAATAATGAACACAAACAACTTAAATTCATTTCGGCATTGATAGTGTTGCTATTGAAATGCATTTTTGAGTCACGAACCGCTCCTAGTATAACGTAACAGATTTCCATCTCTTCCAATTTACACTGTTTATAATGTTATAATAGATTTCCATTTCAAATAAACGTTGTTCTTTTGAACTTTCTATTCATCAAAGAACCTTGGGTGATTTTTATAATACATGTAAGTCATAAGTACACTATTGTCTTTTGAAATATGGTTAAAGTGTACTGCCGAATGTACTGACAAGCATTTATGGTATCCACAAGGGTACTCCTTATTTAAAGTAGTAAAACTTTAGTCAAGGTTACTAACAAAATGTAGCTGCTAAAGCACAAGTGTGATGATAAAACAACAATATAGCACTTTGCTAACACACACAAAAGCTAACTGTTAGTAAAAAAGTAGTTTGTTCCTGGAAAAACTACACTAATTTGAAGACGGATGACCTACTGTTATGCTACTGAAAAATTTGAAAATTAGCATACTAGTTTGTTTTCTTTCATTCCCCAAAGCTAGTAACTTTTGGCTTTGCTAAAAAAACAAACATTTTTAGCTGAATATTTTGCTAGCTTCCGTCTCTGAAGTGTCATTGTGTCAGTCCATGATGTGACAGAAAAACAAAATGATTCTGTCGAATACAAAATATTAATTCCATGTTTCGCTACGAAGGAAAAAAAGTTGCTGTGAACATGGCACAGAACACGATTGTACTTTAACTTCGACATACATTATACCTCAAATGGTTCTAGCAAAAGCAGCTTTCTCATGCATAATATCTAAAATGGGTTTGAAATGCAACTTTCTCATGCATAATACCTCAAGAGGGACACTTTCAGTGTTTTTTCGAGTAGCTTTACTGTACAGATGCACATCACCCACCGAGTATAACACATATCTGTGCGGATTAAAAGATTTGCCCCCTCATAGAGAATCATCTATTACTGTATGCTACGTCTTATGATGTGTCTCCACGTCAGTAAGAAATTATCTTGAACTGGGGCCCTTTATGCTTACGTGATCAGGAGGAAAACAGGGTTGCTTTACTCACATTGGTGATTCAATCAGAGCTTCCCGTGACAGTTGGAGTTTGACAACCATAGGGATGATGTATGAATTATACAGGCATCATTTCAACTCCATGAAACAGCACAGCCGAAGTGGGGACTGTCCCCTGCCTGTGATGTAAATGTGCTTTCAGCGCTAAAATAAGAAAAAATGCATCCGGAAACTGTTGAGGGGGCACATGTTCCTCGCGAACTCCTGATGTGAATGATCTGACAGTGAGCAGCTAAATGTGAACAGCAGAGTTAGCATGAACATATTATTAATAATACAACTGGTTAAAAATAAACACTCACACATATGTTGGATCTATGGTTTGCGTATGTGATTAAACATTGAGCAATGCAAGTTTGAATCGGTCAGATTATTTCAAATCATGAACATTTGGGGTCAGTAAGAATGTTGTTGTTGTTGTTGTTGTTGCTGTTGAAATAAGTTAATCTTTTAATCAGCAAGGATGCATTAAATTGATCAAAAGTGACTATAAATACATTTGTAATGTTACCTATTTGTAAAAGCTTTCTATTTCAAATAAAAACTTTCTCATCAAATAATTGATTTACATATACTGTATATATACACTCACCTAAAGGATTATTAGAAACACCTGTTCAATTTCTCATTAATGCAATTATCTAATCAACCAATCACATGGCAGTTGCTTCAATGCATTTAGGGGTGTGGTCCTGGTCAAGACAATCTCCTGAACTCTAAACTGAATGTCAGAATGGGAAAGAAAGGTGATTTAAGCAATTTTGAGCGTGGCATGGTTGTTGGTGCCAGACGGGCCGGTCTGAGTATTTCACAATCTGCTCAGTTACTGGGATTTTCACGCACAACCATTTCTAGGGTTTACAAAGAATGGTGTGAAAAGGGAAAAACATCCAGTATGCGGCAGTCCTGTGGGCGAAAATGCCTTGTTGATGCTAGAGGTCAGAGGAGAATGGGCCGACTGATTCAAGCTGATAGAAGAGCAACTTTGACTGAAATAACCACTTGTTACAACCGAGGTATGCAGCAAAGCATTTGTGAAGCCACAACACGCACAACCTTGAGGCGGATGGGCTACAACAGCAGAAGACCCCACCGGGTACCACTCATCTCCACTACAAATAGGAAAAAGAGGCTACAATTTGCACGAGCTCACCAAAATTGGACAGTTGAAGACTGGAAAAATGTTGCCT
This sequence comes from Rutilus rutilus, assembly GCF_951802725.1. Classification (NCBI taxonomy): domain Eukaryota; kingdom Metazoa; phylum Chordata; class Actinopteri; order Cypriniformes; family Leuciscidae; genus Rutilus; species Rutilus rutilus. The sequence goes on from NC_140233.1 coordinate 9,386,930, forward strand.
GGTCTGATGAGTCTCGATTTCTGTTGAGACATTCAGTCAGAATTTGGCGTAAACAGAATGAGAACATGGATCCATCATGCCTTGTTACCACTGTGCAGGCTGGTGGTGGTGGTGTAATGGTGTGGGGGATGTTTTCTTGGCACACTTTAGGCCCCTTAGTGCCAATTGGGCATCGTTTAAATGCCACGGCCTACCTGAGCATTGTTTCTGACCATGTCCATCCCTTTATGACCACCATGTACTAGTGATGTATGTCTCGAGACAGGTCTTGGTCTCACGGCCTTGACGGTCTTTGGTCTTGGTCTTGTCTTGGTCTCGGACCTCTCGGTCTTGTCTAGGTCTCGCTGTCTCAGACCAACATAGTGGTCGGGGATTTAGCAATACAATAGGCTACTACAATATCCACGACGACACAACGTTCGATAATGCAACATTATTATCTGCAACGGAACGGATTGAAGCGCGCGTCCGAGTGAAGACAGTGCGGCGTGTGCGCCCAATATACGAGAAGACACTTGATCCGCGCCACTGATCGCAGCGGCAACGAGCACTTTGATCACTTGATTTAAAAAACACATATCAGTGACATGATGGGTTTTAACTTCATTCAGGAGATTTGGGGTAACTGCACAACTGACAGATGACTTTGAGCGCACCGCCAACGGTGTGTGTGTGTGTGTGTGTAACCATAGCGACAAAACGACCAACTTTCGGATCCTGCACTTAAGCCAATAATTTCGTTTTTAAACATTTTATTATGTATTTAAAAGTTGCAGAATGGATTAATTTGGAGACTCCGAAATCGGCAGAGATAGGCAGGCATTTGCTTAGATGAATTTGTGTCTTTGATATCTCTGTGTGTGTGTGTGTGTTGTTTGATTACAGTATTGTATTTAAGATGGTGTTAGACTAAATAAATGGTCTTTTAAATATCATCTGCATATCTCCATTGTGTTGACTAAACATTAGGCCTAATCCAAGTTTATAATTGCGTATCTTTAATTTGATGTTATGATTTCATCTACACATTAAGTATAATTTCAATTGGTTACATATTTCTCATTCTTTAGACAGTTGTTGGAGGAGCAAGATGGTGTTGGAGGTGTTTGATGTTTTGTCAGATGAACCAGTCAGTACCAGTCATGTCAGTCCTCAACAGTACACAAAAGTTAAGGGAGTCTCAGTCCTCTAATAGTGCAGTAACAGCCGTCATGCAATTGCTACACATAGTTGATCTCACCCTGCAAAAACATTTACAGTGAGCTCACAGTCAAACACATCATGACATGGTCTGTCTCTGTATTGTTCTGCCTGTGTAGTTGAAGTAATACCATTCATGTATTGAATGTAAACTGCGGCTGAACCCTAGTATGCTGCTGTTCTTGAATTCATATTGCTTAGCTTCAACACTAGTCTATTTTTCTTTCCTCCGGTCTCGACTTGGTCTCGGTCTTGGCCTCGACTTGGTCTTGGTCTTGACTTGGTCTGTCTTGGTCTTGGTCTTGGTCTTGTCTTGGTCTTGGTCTTGTCTTGGTCTCGATACCCTCTGGTCTTGGTAGTGTCTTGGTCTCGGTTTAGGCGGTCTTGACTACAAGTCTACCATGTACCCTTCCTCTGATGGCTACCTCCAGCAGGATAATGCTCCATGTCACAAAGCTCGAATCATTTCAGATTGGTTTCTTGAACATGACAATGAGTTCACTGTACTAAAATGGCCCCCACAGTCACCAGATCTCAACCCAATAGAGCATATTTGGGATGTAGTGGAACAGGAGCTTCGTGCCCTGGATGTGCATCCCACAAATCTCCATCAACTGCAAGATGCTATCCTATCAATATGGGCCAACATTTCTAAAGAATGCTTTCAGCACCTTGTTGAATCAATGCCACGTAGAATTAAGGCAGTTCTGAAGGCGAAAGGGGGTCAAACACAGTATTAGTATGGTGTTCCTAATAATCCTTAGGTGAGTGTATATATACATATATATATATAGGCAGTTCTCCTCTGGACAATAAACGAACGGTGTATGATTATGATTCAGGCAGCATTGTATGTCATGGTTTTCACACAAATATTAAGCAGCATGACTGTTTTCAACATTGATATTAATAAGAAATATGTATTGAGCATCGAATTAGCATATTAGAATGATTTCTAAATGATGTGACACTCAAGTGATGCTAAAAATGCAAAAAATTCACCTTTGACATCACAGGAATACTTTCCCCCCCCCCCCCCCCCCCCTTTAAAATTTATTTTAAATTGTAATATTATTTCACAATATTACAATTTTTACTGTATTTTGATCAAATAAATGCAGCCTTGGAGAACATGCGTAACTTCTTTCAAAAAAAGTAAAAAAAAAAATATATAATACAGAGGATTAAATGATGAAAAAAATTCCATTTTCCCTTTAATTTTATATTCCTTTAATGAGAACCATTTAGTTTTATATAAAGGCTGTCAATACTGCAGTTGTGAGCATAATTGCAGCTTGGGAACTTAAAAGGCCTGCATGGCAATTAGAATTAAGTTGTGGGTCACTCAGAGGAGGAGAAAGTGAGAGAGGAAAAGGAAAATGAACAGCTGTCCAGCTTCAGCTCTCTCTCTCTCTCTCTCTCTCTCTCTGTACGCTGAGCATCAACGTCTGTCTGTCTGTCTGTCTGTCAGAGAAGTGCATTTCCAATAATAGCAGTGCCGACATACGGACAACATACCCATAAACATCTGTTGTGTTCTTCCTCTGTCACAAAACACCCCATTAGATCTGAGCCCACGCTTCCGGAGGGTAAAAACAGGTAAAAATATGCGCACTTAGAGTCTAATCCAAGACCTAAAACCCGGTTGTGCGTGGTAATAACTTTCCGGGGGCAAGATGGAGAGCGCTTTTGCTGACCGCATTCAACTTCTTTTATTATATATTTAGTTGCATGTCAAGCCATTGCCAGCCTGTCGTTACAGCTTGACAGCGGCAGCATTTGGAGCGTGACAAGTCAAATTTAAATAGATGCGGGGAGGGACGTAAAAAGCAGGGCAATTTCCATGTCTGCGCAGATGTAATCGAATGGTGTCAGCTGCATAAACAAATGTGTTATGGAGGCTTTTTTTTTTTTTTTTATATGATAAAGTGTGTGTGTGCATTCAGGCCCTTGCACACTTGTCACTCAGTGTTTTCAAATGAGACAGCGGGGCCATTTTGCGATTATGGAGAACATTTGGCCACATGGGACTCGTTTATGTTTGGTTTGTCTGAGCCTGCTTGCCTTAAGTATAGGTTTAGTATTGAAAATAAAACAGCATTCCCAAAGGATTACTGCTGAGTGCAGTTTGACAACCCGACTTATAGAAAAAAATAGCTTTTATAAACTAATTTAAAACATGGTATGACCTAGGATTAGATCAACTGTAATGGACAATGTCCATTATAAACCAGTATACTTTATGGAAAATGCAAAAAAAAACGCTAAATTCCCTGCAGCTTTGAGCCATGAATGGCAATTCTTAAGTACCGTGGCCTTTGTGGATGTGCACTTTGTTAAACTATAACCTCAGGCTTGCTATATAAAGTGGTACATGCTTTTTCAGTATAGCATTCCACATCAGTGTACTATGCTAAAGCGTAATGATGAGCAGAACTAAGCAACTGGACTGATTTTTTAGTGTCTGCCAGGGAACTTCATCACGGCTATATGTTGACTGAGGATTGACAAGTCAAGAGTACTAGCAAACAAGTGCAAATGGCTCAATCTGATTGGCCTCTGCTGATCCTGCAGCCAATGAGATTGCTTGCTCAATGATTAAATAGTCTGGTTCATTGTTTGCTGTAAGCTGGTCCTGAAGCATGCTATCAGATTTACTCTGAACCCCTCCACCTGTCTAGATCTGCTACTTGATTTATGCATGTCTATTTATACAGCATCAGCATCACAGCAGCAAGTCATTGGGCAACAAATGAATCGGTTAAATAACTGATTCAATGACTTGCTTATAAAGAGTGAATATGCACATCTCACATGACAGATGTACTGTACGTCCAAATTACATTCATACTACACCCATTCATACTATTTATAATGTACCTTTTTAATGGTTGCAAAGTAAGTACTTATTCAAAACAAGTACCCAATCATAGAATAGGAGATTTTGGATGCAGCCAGTCACGTGTTTAGTTCCTGAATTAACTTTTCTTTTCTTTTTTTTTATGAGGTTTGACCGACAGCTTGAAGATTCAATGGAGTTACTAGGTTTAGTCACAAGCTCTTTTTAATACTTTTCATTGGGTAAATATTTTCAAAATCCACAGACAGACGTAAAGGGTGGCCAATAGTAATCATTTATGAAAAAAATAAAATGAGAGCTAGACAAGGTTTCTGCGTGACAGTGATGATATTTTACATTTTATAAATTTATAAAGTATTGGCTTACAGATTTTTAGCACATTTTGTGCAATACAGAAAAGTGGAAAAGTGGAATGATACAAAAGTGAAAAGTCAAAGCACATTCGGATTGTCTTGGAACACTGCTATTTGAATTAGATAGCTCTTTACTTTATATTTCAAATAGCATGGCAAAACTAACTGCTGTATTGCCCTTAATCGACAAAAAAGATGACTCTGACCACTAAACTTCTTTCAAATAAGATATCTGCATAGGGTTGCACAGCTACCCGGCATTAATCATGTAATGCACATCAGGGGAATAATTTATTTTTGAAACAAATCCAGGACAAGCAGCATCCAGCAATGATTCCTGCATAATTGCTCCCTATGTGAGAGCAGCAAGTGCTCAGTAAAGAGAATTTACGGTTTATATAATCAGATGTGATGTTGCTCTCAGCAAACTGCAGTTGACAAATAGCGAGTGAATTTCACAAATAGCAAGCGCTGTGTCGATAGCATACTGTACATCAAAGATGCAAACCCAGAATTGAATGCTTATCAGTTTTATAAATCAATACAAACACATAATCACTCAAAATCAATTGTATTTTTGCAGTTTACACAATTTACTTAATTCAAATTAGCTAATTTGTCACACTTTTTATTTATTTATTTATTTTTCATTGCTTGCAATCAATTTAAATTTGTAAAACAGAAGTTTATTTAGGCTAATCCATTTCTGCTTGGACGACATCTCCATCTGGACAGGGTACTTGCAGTTCCCAGCATGCTTTGCATGGGATTGGATGGGGAGAAAGAGTAAATCTGAATTCAGGATAGCATGTTAACATAATACTCTTACTATTTCTGCGATATAAAGATGAGAAGTAATGATATTCATGCATGAATTAATCATTCTTTTGATTTAAAAGAATTGGTTCATCCAGTTCACAAATTATTCAATAAAAAATCTGACTGATCTGACTCTCAAATTCGCAGTTCACAAAATTAACTGTAAATAATAACTTTTTTTTATTATAATGTAATATGAAATGATATAATAAATATAATATAAGATTAAAAAAAATACGAACTTTTCACAAACAAAACACACTGAACTCAATTTTTAAGCGAATTGTAATGAAATTGTTTTTGAATTATTCAAAAACGAACCAAACAGTTCATGTGAACAAGCAACTGGACTGATTTTGAGTGTCTGCCAGGGAACTTCATGGCTATTTGTAGATTGAGGACTGACTAGTCAAGTGTACTAGTAAACAAGTGCACTACGGTATAACAGTGCATTGAGGTGATGCATACTAATGGTTTCACATAAAAAAAGGTGTAAAATTATTTATCAAAAGTCTCATAAGCAGCTACAGAAAATGTTTGGTGGAGGCTTTTCTGCTGAAGGAGGATCTATAAATTACTAAATTCAATGTTTCACTTACTTTCCCCACTCTGCAATGTGAATCATTACTCAATGTAGTTAATAAAATGTGGAAAGTTTAAGTTTTTTGTTATTTGTGTGTAATTAGTTTAGTCAGATTGTAAAGAGAAGAGAGTTTTTTTACATTTTCAGTGCAGAAATCCAGATATTTTCAAAGGGTTCACAAATGTAAACTTGCCACTGTGTGTGTGTGTGTGTGTGTGTGTGTGTGCCCTGGTAAACCCTGAGGACAAAATGACATTTTTTTGGTCCCCATGAGGAAAACAACTTATAAATCATTCTAAGTGATGTTTTTTGAAAATATAAAAATGCAGAAAGTTTTCTTTGATAGGTTGGTTTAGGAGTAGGGTTAGTGTAAAGGGATAGAATATACAGTTTGTACGGTATAAAAATCATTATGTCTATGGAAAAGTGCCCATAAAACATGAAAACACAACGTGTGTGTAAAGTACCTGGATCACGTTCAGGTAAATATTCTAAATTTTTGTCGTTGCGAGAGAAGCAGTGTTCATACAAATGTTTCCTGCTGTTTTTACAACCCTCATAGGAATTCAGGTCTGAAGTGGGGGGCCTGTCTCCGTGATTAAACGGAGCCGCGAGCCAATCTGCCAGGCCGCAGCGCGAGACCGGTTTTGGGCTCGCGTTCAATAACGTACAATGCAGCTGACAAACATTCATGGTTGCGCTGTCAGTGACACGCATGACCAAACGTTACTGCAAGCGGTGCTTCTGTTCGGGAAAAGAGCCTCTCACGGTGCAGCCTGACAGAGCTGAGAGGCAATCATCCGCCATGGAGTTTAAGCACATCAGTGTATACATATTCATTACACCATCAAGCCCTGTCATGGAATACAATAGGAACCAGGAACAGAGATGGAGAGAGAGGAAGAGCTTCAGATGCAAACGGCCCACCAGGGACTACTTTATTTACGCCCACCAGGAACTACTTTATTTACGCCCACTAGGGACTACTTTATTTACGCCCACCAGGGACTACTTTTTTTTATTTAATAGCTTTATTTAATGTATTGTTTTATTTACTTTTCCTATTATTACAGTTGAGTTGAGTATAAAAATGCATACAATGAACTAATTGTACTGCCATAGTGTGACCTAATTAGTAGTGAAACACAAATCAAACGGCATATCGACATATTTTGCATCCCTTAAGTTAACATTTTTCAGTAATCCATGCGGCTTATGTGACATCAGCGGATCAGGAAATTTCCGCTAAGGTCGGAAATTCAATTCAATCTAAACCAAACAGAGAAAACTGGTATCAGGATGACTGCAAAGCTTTTCATCACATCTATACGTCATATCAAGCAAGTACTGAACGCATGTATGGTTTACTTATCAAACAGCCTCACAAATCAAACGTCTTTTCAAAGTTACCGTCACTGTTGACCAATCAGAACTGACTTTAAAGCGTGTACAAACCTGCCTCGAAGTCACTGTCTCTTTCTTTTTCAGTCAAAGACTCTTGACCTCGCATTTCGAGAGTTTCAGGTGTCTGCGGGCGAAGGTAGTAAACGCATCACACACTCCAAAGGTGGTGTGATGGGCAGGGATCACAAAGCAGTTTATTGTCTCAACCCTGCAGGATTTGCCCATTCAAGACCTCCTGAAACATTTAATGAGACACATCCTGTGATTTTTTTCCTCTCGCGACTTGACAGGCCTCACTTTTCCGTTGACATTTTTAGCGTCAGTCTCTTCCAATTACCCCGAACTCAACCGGAGACAAGAGTCAACACCAGAATGAAATGTGACAGGGTGACAACATCAAAACTAGGCTCTTTCCCTTACTTTTTTCCTCGCTTTATCCATTACTTCCTCCTTCCCAGGGTGCTCCGTTCTCTTGCGTTTTTTATACTCGAGATGAAACCGCAAAACGGGGATTGAAACCTGTAATCAAACACAGATGTGGTGTTCTCCATACAGATGAATGCCACCATGAGCGACACTTCACTGAGGTAATTCCAGCAAACAGGCAATTTGAGCACCCGCAACAGCAACTTAACAGTGTGAGTCCACATTCATCTCTGAAGAGACACTCAGGCGAACCAAGTTTATAGGCTCTAATTATCCCTCGATAACGGCGGAGGACTGTGAAAACACGTTAACTCGATTTTAGCTCTTGATGCGTGCCAGAGCACCGGCAAACCTGACTTTTAGAGATGGGGGAATGAAAGTCCTATCTTGTTACCAAGCGACACTTTACCTTGCCTGTTTAGAAGAGGAAGAAAGTCCTCGCTTAGATTCCTCAACTCCTGCTGGTCTCCGTATGGCGAGGAAATAAGGAAGAAAGGCCACGGCCTGCTGATTTGAGCACACACCCAAACCAGAAGTCCGCTTTTGGCCAGCCGTCCAACTGTGCCAAGTGTGTATCCTTGTCTATTGCTGTAAAAGCAACTTGCTGGAACATTTTCCACCATGCATACTCTTAAATAATTGACCAGCGCTTTGATACTCGTTCTCTTCAGTAAAAATTTCTTGTTTCTTTGATAAGGGAATCGTCTGATGTCAATCCCGATGCCTGTGTGAGATCTAGGCTCTTTAGGAGTCTCTTTTATGTCCAAGAATGATGTTCTTATGGCCCCTGCAAATTACATTGTGGGGGAATCCACTGAATGAATTGCGCTAGATGATAGCGTTGTTTATTTCCATGCACGCCATTGTTTTTGTTTCTTATTCACTGCAAGGATTTATGCAAATCCAACCCATTTTCATGGGAAAACATAACTATTTTACAAAGTGTCGATTTCGTATGAATTCATATGGTGTAAATTGTACGAAAATGTACGAGTTTTGAAAAAAGTAAGCACAATTGTTTTACGCATTGCTTTGACATCTTATTCACTTCAAGGATTTATGCAAATCCAACCCATTCTCACGGGAAAACGTAACTATTTTACAAAGTGTCGATTTCGTATGGTGAAAATATACGATTTTTAAAAAAAGTAAGCACACATTTTTTACGCATTGTTTTGACATCTTATTCACTTCAAGGATTTATGCAAATCCAACCCAATCTCATGGGAAGACGTAACTATTTTACAAAGTGTCGATTTCGTATGAATTCGTATGGTGTAAATTGTACGCAAATGTAAGAGTTTTGAAAAAAGTAAGCACAAATTTTTTACGCATTGCTTTAGCATTTTATTCACTTCAAGGATTAATGCAAATCCAACCCAATCTCACAGGAAAAATAACTATTTTATGAGGTGGTGACTTTGTATGAATTCGTATGGTGTGAATTGTTTGAAAATTTACGATTTTTAGAGGGGAAAAAAGCTAAAACATTTATGCATTGTTTTTGTATCTTATTCACTTCAAGGATTTATGCAAATCCAACCCAATCTCACAGGAAAACTTAACTATTTTACGAAGTGGCGATATTGTATGGTGTGAATTGTATGAAAATGTTACGATTTTTTGAAAAAAGCAAGCAAGCATGAAAACAAATTAGAAATAAAACAATACAATACTAGTTTTAAATGCTACAAGTGAATTTAGGCATCACAGCATTAAATTGGTGTATTAGTGCATTGTGTATGATGCAAGTGTTTCACAAAAACTTCCACCACAAAGCCCATCAATTGTGAGACACCTGACATAAAACTTCTGTATTGAAACGCTCCGCCTGCCGTACTGCATTTCATTTGCAAACCTGAAAAGCTTGCACTATAAGGTTGAGATATGAGCGGATTTAAAACAATTTTTCAACCATTGGGCAATACTGAGAAAAATTAAGCTGGGTAATAAATGTATGATTTTTTTAATCCTCGTCTGCAGAGTAAATTGAATCCCAGACTGAGAGTTCCAGCAGAGGAGAAGCAGAAGAAGTGGTAATAGATTTTCTTTGAAGAATGCAGTACAGCAGGGGCAGCGGCTGCTCCCTTTAATGAGTCCATATCTCCACAAAAACAACCCCTCTCCTTCTTTGAAGAAACAACCAGCGGTGGCCTGCTAAATTGTACGGAATGTGAATAAGCCTTTTGTTAATACTAAGACTGAAAATCTTTGATAATCATTCAATTATTAGCAGAGCAGTTTCTTAAATATTCAGGTTTTAGCCTAAACTGTCACAACGGCAAATGAGGTAATTGCGGATGCATATTCTAGTATGCACTCCTTTACAAGTGTGTAATGTATTTGCTACTTCACTTTAAAGACTTAATGACCAGATGCAACAAACTTGGGATTTTGGACTTATTCATTCTCTTTTGCCATGCGAAATAGCATACAGCATATTCGTACTAATTCTGCAGTGCTGTTTATAGTATGCATACTGGTTAGCATAATACAATTAGCCCCTGCTATTTTGTAACTGCACGATTATTTGAATATAATAATGCAATACTTTTTGAGCAAGATACGGTTTAGTAACAAGCTTGTATTGTATTCCGATCATAGCTTTCTTTCTTTCATTCATTCATTGTATTCTGTGATTGTCGGGTTTCTCGGCTCTATTGCTTTCCTGCCGTGACTCTCAAACACCTGGACCCATGTGAGAACACCGCCGGCTTTGATCCAGGCCCAAGAGATCCCGTTTCCCAGCCCTGAATTATGCCTCAGCACAAACATGAAGAGCAACTATAAATCAAATGTGGAATACATTGTGACTGGCAGTAGAAATGAAGCGGAGAAGAAGAAAAAAGGACAAAAGTGCAGGGTGATGATGTGAGAAACGCGAGAGCCTGGGAATCTCAGTGTCACTTAGCATGGTGCTAAGTAATCACAATCTTAATGAGCGAACGTTACCCAGAAACAATTCCTTGAGCGTTTTCAACTGCTGCTTCGCTTTATGATCCAAACAAACAGAAGCTAATGTGTCTTTGGTGTTAAATCTGTATTTCAATTAGGAAATTGAATGCGTTAAGGACTTCTGCTTCTTGGGATCGGTGATTGACCAAACCGGCGACTGCACACCTGAAATAAAGCGCAACATTTCATTAGGACGTGACGCAATGCTGAGCATGCACCAAATCTGGAGGAGCAAAGACATCAACCTCTCAACCAAATGCAGGCTAGTCCAGGCAACTGTGTTTTAGAGTTCTCAACGGGTCTGGTTGGCCCGACAAACCCGACGGGACCCGCGGGTACGGGCCGGGTTCGGGTCGAAAATATAATCAAATGACTCGGGTCGGGTCGGACCTCGGGCTTAATCTTTTCCGCTCAGTGAACATTTTTTTTTATTAATCATCGCTGCTTTTCACCGTAAAGAATGTCTGGCTGCTGTGTGTAACGTGCATCACGGAGAGGGGCGGGGGCAGACCTGACGCCGCTGCGTGCACGCCTTTAGCCTGGAGAGAGGAAGATGGAGTTGGTGAAAAGTAAACTTGCCGCAGGTGAATTCACCGTCGTTACTACAGCCTATTTATATATTTTAAGTTTATTGTTTCAGTTGTTTGTATTGTTAAAAGGCGTGAACATTAAAGGTTGATTTGAATTCCCGTCTGCTGGTCATGATAATACGTGTATGAGAAAAAATAAATAAATTCCGACGTGGCGTCGGGCCGCGGGCCGGGTTCGGACAGATAATTCATGTTGATGTGTCGGGTTACATCGAGTCCGGGCTTTAAAAGCCACGGGCCGGGTCGGGTCGGGTTGTAATTTTCAGGCCCGTTGAGAACTCTACTGTGTTTCAACATACAGATGTAAAAGCTGGACTATGAAAAAAACAATGGAAGGATTGATTCAGTTTTGGTTGTGGTGTAGGAGAAGGCTCTTAAGGAGACCATGGACAGCGAGGGTTACCAACAGAGAGGTCTTGGGAGAAATGAGAATTGACCAAATTGCACCTCATCTACTTCGGTCATGTGATGCAAACAGCTTCATTGGAAAATCCGGAAAGCATGGTGAGAGACGGCCCATAGGATCGGACACGACTGAATGGCGTATCATCATTATCATCATTTCAATTAATGATGTTTAAACATTTAAGTGTAACTTAGTTAATAACAATGATTGAATTTGAAAAACTGGATGAACAATTCATTGATTTACAGATCAAATAAAGGAAATTCAACCTTTTTTTTATGGTTTAAACAAGTTAAAATATATAAAAATTTCGATCCAATATACAAATAATTTTTTTTGGTTCCGAGGTTGTAAATAATACAAAGATTATTTGAGTACGTATTACAAGGAAATGCAATTTCAGTCTTTCTGATTTAAAGGTTTGCGTTTAATTCAATGTGTTACTTTGTTATTTGTGAAATTTGCTAGCAGATTTTGTGAACATTGCTTGAAAGCAAATCTTACACCATTTTTGTCAGTGCAGGTGGCATTTCAAACATTGAATATTCATATTAAGGATGTAAATGAATTATGTAACAAGAATATTAATCATTGACAATTATGGGGTTGCGGGGTTGACATGTTTCTGTATGAAATATGATATAAAATATATATTATAAATGTATTATTAAAACTGGAATGTCATTCCATTTTAACTACATATATGACCTACAATTCTATAAGCCAAAATATGATTGAGATGTTGTATGAAATTTGATAAATAAAATGTATTATTAAAAACTGGAATTGAATTAAATTTTACATATGATCCCATATGTATACAATGTAAATAAAATTGCATTGCAACTATTTGTATACATAACAAATAGGACATGTGCTCAGTCCAGAAGTTCTTTCTCACTGAAACCGAATAGGACGAGCACAGAATGAACTGAGCGCATGTTTGTTTTCATGCTAATGTGTGAATCTGAAGGGAATGTGTGCCTGAGATCCAGTCCATGCTTTTTTCACCTCATATGACTCCAGGGACAAGTGGTCCTCTTCTCTCTTGTCAATGTGTGGATGGTTGAAACTCCCCCAGGTCATCCAGACCTCCCCCTCACTAGCAATCCTTCAATCTACTCGCCTCTCTCTCTCTCTCTCTCTCTCTGCTCTCCACTAATGGAAGTTGAAGGACTGTCACTCTGGCCTGCATTACAACTTCAAGGGCTTGAACTCCTTTTCCTTCTGTTCTCCAGCAGAACTCCGGGTGGACTCCTGTGGATTCTCTGGGAGTGAGTCTGTCCGCCTGTAGAAAGACATTCCTGCCTGAGCTTTTGAGGATACTGATGGGCTGTGTTGGGGATCCAGCTTTGTAACTTGAAAAGCTACAGTTTCAAAGCTACTGTACAAGTGGCTCTTTTGAAAGCATAAGCCTCACTACAATCTAATAACAAAAAATAAAGATAACTGCCTCCCTTGCAATTCATGAGTTGTACTTTGAATCAAGTTGGCCACACGCGCAGTGTCTCTATATATCAGTGTTAAGGAAAGTTACTTTTAAAAGTAATGTGTTATAATATTGCATTACTCCTTAAAAAAAAGTAAATAATTGTGTTACTTAGTTTTTTGTGTGAAAAGTAACCAGTTATGCTTTAACTTACAAGTTAACTTGCGCTACTTATTTGAAAAATAAAGTCAGATATTTTGTTGTAAATTTAAAAGAACTGCATTACTTTACTAGTTACTTAATCTGGTTACATAACTCACGTTACTTGTAATGTGTTACACCTAATAGTGATATATATATATATATATATATATATATATATATATATCCCAATCAACCTGAATTCACCCTATATATATATATATATGTTTTTTTTCATTTTCATTTTAGATTTTATGTTTTAGTCATTTTGTTGTGTTTTTGTCATTTGTATTACTTTTTTAAAACCATTTTTACATCTATTTGGCTTTCATTTATTCATCTATTTAACTTCTCTTTTAAAAAAAAGCTTCATCAAAATTATGTTTAAATGACTTCTTGTTAGTTTTAGTTGACAATAACAATGTTGGAATTTGAATAACAGGATGAGCAATTTACTGATTACGGAACAATTAAACGTAATTAAATTATTTTTGGTTCTTATATAAATGCATTTAAATATAAATATATATAGGTGGCATTTTAAACATGAACTTGAATAAGTGAAAATGGGTAACACTTTATAAGGTTCAGTTGTAAGTCATTTATAAGTGGTTAGTTAATGATGAACTTATCATTTACAAAACACTCATAAATAATTAGCAAGTGATATACTAACTTTTTTTATGTTGTTACAAGTCATTTACAAGTGATTAGTAAATGATGAACTAATTATTTACGAAACATGACTATGCATTCATAAATGATTAATAAGTGATATGTTCATTATTGTATGTATGTTTTGTATATTCAGTTGTAAGTCAATTACAATTGATTAGTTAATGATTAACTAATCATTTACAAAACATGAATATGCGGTTCATAAATGTTTAATAAAATTTTTTTATGTATGTATGTAGCAATTAAAGGGTGCAGAAAGTGTTGTAAATGCCTTGTATACACCTACAGATCATTTGTAACAGGTAAGTAACAGTGTTCAACACAATGATGTGTAAACGCATGAATTAACACTTTCTGCATCCCCTAATCTAAAGTGTAAACTACTCATCACTTGTAAATGTGTTACCCATCATTCATAGATTACCACTTCAAGAATCAATAAGGCATAAGATCAACGAATCGTATCTATGAATGATGTGTAACACATTTACAAGTGATGAGTAGATTACACTTTAGATTAGGGGATGCAGAAAGTGTTGTAAATGATTTATTCATGCGTTTACACATCGATAGCAGGTGTTGAACACTGTAGTGTGTGCTGCAGTGTAAGTGCTGACTGGTGAGGGTATAGACAGCTGTCTTCTCTGAAACACATGGAGTCTTTAAACACTGTGCACCTGATGTGCGCAAAACATAAAAAATAAAATAAAACGCATAGTCATGTTTTGTAAATGATTAGTTAATCATTAACTAATCAAATGTAAATGACCAGAGATGGCAACAGTACCCACTTCCCGTACTCAAGTAGAAGTACAGATACTTGTGTTAAAAAATGCTCTGGTAAAAGTACTGATTTAACTTCTTTACTCAAGTAAAAGTAACAAAGTACAGGCTTGGAAATTTACTTAAAGTATAAAAGTAAAAGTAGCCTTGCGAATGACAACCATTTTTTATGCAAAGCTACCTGGACCACACAAATGCTACTAGAGTGCAAGCTGAGAAACTTAGGTTATTTTATAAGCCATTGCCTACATTTTAAATGGATGTCTGCCAATAGGCCTAAAACATCACATAGCCTAGGCTATATGATTATTGTGACAGAGACTCATCCAGGTTAATGAGATTCTGACTGAGTAGCAAGATATAATTGTGAATTCATTTGTGATTCTGTGAGAATTCACAGATCCAGTTTCTCTTTTTGAATCTTCCCCTTAACATTTAAAGTCTTGTAGTGATGGGTCAAGTGCAACGTATATTCCCATTCAATTGAGCGTTCGCAAAGACCGGTTTGCGAACGGTCCCAAACCATTCCCTTCCGTTCCCTTTAGTTGCTGTTGCTATGTCCGACAAGCGACGCCACTCTCACGCCACACCATGTTCTCACGCAGTGAAAAATACATCGCGGAACAGAGAAGACAGTGGCAAGGCGCTGACAGACAGGACAGACCAGGTTATTTTTTATATGAAACAAATTCTCACCTTTCAAATGTAGTCATTTTTTAAAGAAATTTAAACAATAAATACTGTTTTGTGGCTCTTTAATGTGTCTGACAGATCGCTGTAGAGCAGTGATCTCAAACTCAATTCCTGCAGGGCCACAGCTCTGCACAGTTTAGCTCCAACTCACACCTGCAAGGAAGTTTCTAGTACTCCTGAAGACCTTGATTAGCTGGATCAGGTGAGTTTGATTAGGGTTGGAGCAAAACTGTGCAGAGCTGTGGCCCTCCAGGAATTGAGTTTGAGATCACTGCTGTAGAGCCTCAGTTAAAGCTGCTCGTGAACCGATCATCTCTTCCTTCTAGTTAATTTATAGCATCAAATAAACATGAATGAACATAAGAAGGAATTTTGTTTTTACGCGAAAAGACGTCGGTACACTTCGTTGTTCAAGTTTAAAGGCAGGGTAGGTAGGATTTTTCTAAAAAAAAAACATTCCAAATTTGTTTAAACTGTCTTTATATACCAATACATAATTAAAATGTAAGTACTCTGAAAAAGAGAGTATAAAAATCGAGTGTCTGTAGACCTCTCACGACTGTTGTAAACACAGCTAATTATTTCCATTCACTCCACCCCCTCCCTTCTGAGCTCCTTCCAAAGCCACGCCCCCAAAACACATGAACGCGCGATGCCAAACGCTCAGGCTCAGCTGGAAGACGCATTTATTTACCTGAGACGAGTGGAGAGGAAGGAATGCAGTGACATCATGTCAGAATCACATGTAATAAAATACCTAACTTTATCACTATGAATATAAACAAATAAGATGGCTTTTAGTACTCACTATCAAGCTAGCATAGATTCATAGTGTAAGATTCATAACGGTGTTTTGCATGTAAGAGTTTCCATGATGAAAACATTGTTGACTCTGATGAGGAATACACTCCGGAGACAAGTACCGCATCGTCGGTTCGAGGACAGGTCCGGGGTCGAGGGCGAAGCAGAGGAGTGCGCGCATATGGGCAGATCTTGTAGCAACAGGGGTGGTAGCCATGGTTGCGAGAGTGAGTGACAGTCGGCCAAACCAATCAATTGTTTCATCCCGGATGGAAATAATGAGCTGTGTTTATTGCAGATTAAAAGGTCTACAGTCACTCGATTTTGTATACTCTCTTTTTCAGAGCACTTACATTTTAATTATGTATTGGTATATAAAGACAGTTTAAACAAATTTGAAAAAAAGTTTTTTAGAAAAATCCTACCTACCCTACCTTTAAATCCTCCAATGTAAATCTACTAACTCTCCTGACTGCTTTGTCGGACAAAATGGCGGATTATGATTGGTCAGATCGCCTGTCGATCAAACTCCCTGCGAAGGGTTGATGACGCGAAAAATAATAATGGTAACTCCACTGAAATTATTTTAAACTAAAGTAACAAGCCAATTTTGTAAAATGTAAGGAGTAGAAAGTACCGATATTCGTGTTCAAATGTAAGGAGTAAAAGTAAAAAGTCGGTACAATAATAAACAAAGTAAAAATATCCGAACTTGACGAAAACATACATACAATAATGAACATATCACTTATTAATCATTTATGAATGCATAGTCATGTTTCGTAAATGATTAGTTAATCATTTACTAATCACTTGTAAATGACTTGTAACGGAATTTACAAAACATACATAAAATGTTAGTATATATCACTTGCTAATCATTTATGAATGTTTTGTAAATGATTAGTTCATCATTAACTAACCACTTATAAATGACTTACAACTGAACGTTATTATAAAGTGTTACCAAATGTAGCATCTTACTGCATTACTGTTACTACACTGTTACGCTACTGAAAAATGTAGTCAGTAATGTCACTGCTTTTAGTTTCTACTATATACTGTTGGCCAATATCATAATCACAGTAGACCAATTTCTTTTAGCAAAGCACTTAATCCCAGGTTGCTTCAGGGGATTGTCAATGTAATAACTGTATTAAGTCGCTTTGGATAAAATTATCTGCTAAAAGGCTTCTTACATCTATGTCCTGTAGGAAAGCCGTATAAGATCTTAGACAAGGATACCGCAGGGATTATAGTATGTGAGGTGAGTTTCAAAGAAAAGCCACTTAAACGTATAAGATAGAGAGAGAAAGAGACATCACACAACCAGGTCATGCAGGGCACTAAGTGAAGCATGACACCTTTGCTAGCATCAGTGGTTTTGTGCTTGCTGCCGCCATCTACAACATGCATTGCTGCACAGCAGGCATGCAGTGTGTTTGTGGCCCTGAGAGGAACTGACTTCATACATCCACTGAAAATCACCATGATGCCAGCTGGTAAAAAGTAACTGAGGAAACAGTACAGAAAAGTTACTTCTGCACAATGTCATTCATTATGATTATGAAGCTAGCTTGATAGATAGATAGATAGATAGATAGATAGATAGATAGATAGATAGATAGATAGATAGATAGATAGATAGATAGATAGATAGATAGATAGATAGATAGATAGATAGATAGATAGATAGATAGATAGATAGATAGATAGATAGATAGATAGAAAGAAAGAATGCACATCCAGCCTTGTACATAATGTACATTCGCTTCGCGTTGTGGTCCTCATCACCCTGTCGGGGGTTTATTCTGAGATAACAACCAGCCGGATGTACATTATCCTGCTTATTACACGGCTACTTGCCACATAAGTAAATAATTAGACACGAATTATTGATCTGAGTTGAAATATTTTATTAGGTCTTTAAAGAGAGAGCAGTTGCTAGCGCGGCAAGTTCATACTACACGGACATTTAAGAGATATGGTATACAGTCATCCCACTTATTACACAGCATTTTGCAACATAAATAATTATGGAGATAAGTTATATTGATTTCAGATTAAACCGTTTTAAAATCGTACCTGTTTGTATCTTATAATCCAACAGTGTACTAAACAATAGTCACAAAATGGCAGCAGCTGCGTTCGTATGAAACAAGAGAGCGAGTCCACGATACTGGATGGCATAATTAAATAACTGTACACAAAATATTGATTTGCCTGAGTTTTAATATTTCATTAACTCACCAAATGCAAAACTTTCACGAAGAAAAAACGTTCCTAGCGAGTGTATAGCGCTGCTGACTTCAGTAACCTGGATGAGCCTGTGTTATCTGTTTTCAGCGGTTGTTGTCCGGGAAGAACCGCTGGATGGCACGATTGACCCATCAGAATCAAGTATTCCACAGAGCCGTGTAATAAAACAAATTAACGCACCTTGTTTGACCCAAGAACATCCCTCCCACCCTCAACCGCCATCAGTAGGGTCTCACAGTTATGAAAAAGCTCTTGTCTCCAAAAGCCAAAACAACAGAGCCCCAAATCCCACAGGAAAACAGGGCAAGTGTCTTCCCGAACCCAGTGAACAACAACTGAAAAGGTCTTTTCACTTCAGGGAGTTCATTCAACCAAACACCTCCATACTCTATGGTGAGCATGCTAAATGTCACCAGCAAATAAATAAAAAAATAAGAAAAGCATATATGTTTCATATCTACACAAGTTTCCTTGATCATAATGAAATGTGAGCATAAAATAAAGTGTTTTAAAGTACATTTTATAGCATTTTAAAAGGAGGTCTCCAACAATCAGTTTACATGCATCCAATGTTTCTCAAAATATACTGTACATTGCAGAATCACCTCTTTTCTCACAGTGCCTGAAATGGTTCGATTGAGTATTCGTTCTCTCTAAATCCCTCCTTTGCTCTGATTGGTCACATGGCCCAGTCTGTTGTGATTGGTCGATCTCTTACAGCACTTGTTGGAAATAAAATGACTATCACCATATGTGAATTTCAGCTCAGGAGGCTTTCTTAGCACTTGTATACACGGCGATATGAACAGTAATAATGGCATCGTTTTTTTTTTACCATATCAATTAGAGTCCTCATTCTTTGAAAGTGCATGCAATGTGGATTTGCTTTCGGAGTGCAGAAAACAGCGTCTTCTTGAAATGTTAACAATATGAACCAAACTCTTCAGGCCTCACCTACAATTACAGTGTTTGAGGGCTGATCAAAGTAGGCGTTGTTCGCGAGCAGCCAATCATAGGCGGGCATTATGCAAATCTGTTTGTGCAGGAGGTTGCTGACTTTTTTTCAGGCAGAATCTGTTCTTTCTTTTGGGAAACAATAACATTTATCTTGCACTTTGATCTTTGAAACTTCGCAGACGTTTTACATTCACTAACAACTGTATTACACACTACATGAAAGGCAATATCCGTAAAAGCATAATAGGGGCACTTTAGCGGGCATATGACCTAAGAAAAACAACAGCGTCCTGCCAAGATGAAGCAATCTGGCAGTCCTCCGGTTTGTCTCTTACATCCCGTTTAAAGAAAAGAGAGGTGAAAGTTTAAAGCTTAAAAGGCGCCATAACTCTTAATGTGGGAAGAAAGAAAGAAGTTTGGAGAGAAAAAGTGTACAATTTTAATAAGGTTGTCCCCTCACATTCTCATTTCCCCCTTTAATGAATATTAAATGCCCAACCCCCGTTTAAAAATATATGTGTATGTGTAAAACCCCAAGCTGAGAATAAAGGCCTATCTTTACTAAATTCTAAATTCTAAATTCTAAATTCTACTGCGCTCAATGGGAGCCATCAAAAAAGGCAGGAAAGGGGCCTTGGAGAGAGAAAGAGAGAGAGAGAGAGAGAGAGAGAGAGAGAGAGAGAGAGAGAGAGAGAGAAAGAGAGAGGGGGGGGGGGTTTGCAACCCGGCATGCTTCTCACGTACTGCCCTAATTTCAGTTGGGTATGAGGAGGAGAATTGTGGGGCAGACCGCATCAAACACCCTCCTTGAGATTTGAGCCATCAATGCCAGTTAAATCGTAACGCCGTGCGCTGTCAAATAAATACAACCATAGCCAACTGGGTGGTACTGAGAGTCAAGAGTGTTTTAACAGACAGTTGCTATAGGTGCAAAGCAATGACTTTCACAGGTTTATCATACTAAAAACATTACTGAGTTTGTGCAGTGCTGATTTATTTGATGCAATGTACTTTACTTTTAACATTATACTGTGAAAAAAACTGAATCTTTTGATTCATAAAACAAATTACTCTTATGAACATGTTCTTTTTAGTGACTCAAAAACATACAGTGCAACAAATGTAGTCCAGTTCTCAAACAAATGACCATTTTGAGCCAATTCTTTTCTTTTTAGTGAATCAGAAAAATTCAGTACACAAAAAACAAATAATGAGCCATATTTTAAGCAAATCAAAAGCGTGCAGTATAACCGATGTAGAATGATTCACAAAAACATTATTCTTATTAGCCAATTCTACACATCCAGTGTAGTCTGATTCATGAACAAATTACTCTTATGAATGGATTCTTTTAAATGAATCAAAAACATACAGTGCAGCCAATGTAGTTGAATTCTCAAAGAAATGACTCTTATGAACGGATTCTTTTAAATGAATCAAAAACATACAATGCAGCCATAGTTGGATTCTCAAACAAATGACTCTTTTGAGCAGATTCTTTTCCATTCTTTTTAGTTACTCACAAACATTCAGTTCTTTTTAGAGAATAAAACAAAACAAAACAAAACAATGCAGACTGATTCACAAACAGAAGGCATGTTCACATTAAGAATAACTATAATGATAAACTAAAAAACTAAGTTCACATTACAACTCTAAAGGTAACAACACAGAGAAAAGACTGCAAATGACTGTTAAGCGGTATTTTTAAGGAATGAATCCTAAAGTTTAATTAATCAAAAGCATATGATGCAAAAAGTGTAGTGCAGTTCAGAAACAATTACACTTTGTTTCTCATGACTCATTCAAAAAGATTCACAAACTCATAGGTTGCCGGACTGAATCAATGCTACTGCATGACTGCATGAAATGGAATATAACACAAACTTATTATGGATTAAGTTTAATGTTATTTCAGGGTGTGGATACAGCGTTTCACAAAAAAAAAAAAAAAAAAAAAAAAAATGACATGAGGGTGAAAGCCAAATTGTTATTTTTCAGTGCGCTTTCCCTTTTAAATAGTTGTTTATTCATTCAAATAGCAGATCAAACAATATATGTGCTCTTTTAAGCCTGGCTGACATACTAAAGCTGCTTATTCAGAGACGCTTATGAACAGTTAAACAAACATAGCTGAAAGAGACGAACGCAAAAAGAATTCAGCTGTCAAATAACCTTTTGAAGGGCACTTCTATCAGACTCACGTCAGGCTTGAACACATGCCACTACAAAACAGTGTAATCAAAGGCAACAACTTCACTTAATAGCTAAAGATGTTCTGTGTGGGACTATCATAGCAATATCCAATCAAATCCAATTAACTTCTTGGAGCCTCCCCTCCAGAAAAGTGCATTACAGCAGGATTAAGCCGCTATCTGTACTGGACTTGATTAATGACCATGTTAATTAATGCTGAAGGGGCTCGTTGGAGCGGTTCCTCACATACAGTTGCTGAGTGATCCAGCAGCGATGTGGGGACCGGGAAAATAGAACCATCACGAGAACAGACAGCCTTGTCCCACAAACACTTGTATACTTCAAAAGAGTCTTAGCTGAGGAAGAGCTAAAGTTTGGCCGCCAAAGTACTTCTAAACTCCAGCGTATGCTTTCAGGGCCTGCTGGGACATAATGTTTAAGGGGGCCTTGCCGAATAGACTACTGTATATGGAGGTTATTGAGCCCCCTTAAAGGAACACGCTGACTTTTTGGGACTTTAGCTTATTCACCTTAAAACGAGGTAATGGAGGTAAACAGCTCCAGCTAGCATACTGCTCCCAATAAGTGACAAAATAACGGCAACATTCAACAACATGTCACTTATTGGGAGCAGTATGCTAGCTGGAGCCATTTACCTCCAGTCTTTGTGCTAAGCTAGGCTAGCGGTGGGTGCGTCAGACAGAGTTACGGCACGCACAGAGATGAAAAGGGTATGTATGGACTTATCTAACTCTGGGGGATACGGTGAATAAGCTAAAGTCCCAAAAAGTTGGCGTGTTCCTTTAAAGGTCCCATTGCATGAAAATTTCACTTTATGAGGTTTTTTAACCTTAATATGAGTTCCCCCAGCCAGCCTATGGTCCCCCAGTGGCTAGACGTTTTGATGGGTGTAAACCAAGCCCTGGGTATTTTTGAGAAAATGAAAGCTCAGACGGGCGAATCTAGAAATCTTCCCCTTATGTCGTCATAAGGGGAAAGGTTACCTCCCCTTTCTCTTCTTTGCCCGCAAAAAGAATTTGCCCCGCCCATGAGAAAATGAGCTGCGCGAGCGCGATATTGATTTTTCACCGAGAGACATCATGGCTTGCAAACGAGCGAAGCATGGCAGTTGCTCAGTGTTTGGATGTACAAATGAACACAAACATATTGTTTTAGTTCCTTCATCCGAGTCTCTGAAGAACCAGTGGGTTATGTGAATTTCTGATGTGTAATTGTTCAAGTTCAGACATATAATCTTATATAATCATATAAATGAAGACATATAAATCTATAATCAAAAAAAAAAGACATAAATCTATAATCTCTCAAAGTCGTTCAGTACTGTTTATGCATCAATAAAGAAAATAATCTTACTTAAACTGTGATTAATATATATACAGAAGCGATCAAAGAACAATCCCTTTCCAATCGCCCAAGCTGTCAATTACACAGCGCAAGTTTATCTGGACACTTGCCAAAACTCGTTATGAAATCAATGACGCTGTTACGCTGCACAACAAAGCTCTTACTGTACTTACCTCATGTTTGCATTGGTGAAAGCATTAGTGAGAGTGCAGAAACTGCGTTGCAATGATAAGATCTTCATTCACGCGATCAACAGGCTGTCATCTGCTCAATGCTCATCACTACAACCTTATATGTGATGGGAATAGATCTAAATACTTAAAAAACGAACTTTAATCCCGATAGCTGTAATAGTAAAAACGTATAATAGCTGTAATAGTAAAAGTTTTCGAGAGAGTTCCACATGTAATGCTAAATATTTCATATGCAAGCATGTCAGCCAATCACAGCAGTGGGAGTTTACACTGAAGTCTCACAGCAGACACGCCCCTTCAAACAGAGCGTTCAAATCAGAGGCTAAATTATAAATTATAACAACTTTTGATCTAAAAAACATACTAACATTATAAGGGCACCCCAGGAAACATTATACAATAATAAAATAATCCATGCAATGGGACCTTTAATGTCAAGTAGCCTATAGACCTTATGTAGCCCCACCCATTTTCAGTTCTGTCTTCTGGTTTGTGTTTCCACAGCATGAAAGTAAGATCTTACGGATTTATGAATTAACCGCTCGTTTTAAAATCTTTCTGTTCTACTGACATTTGTTATGACATCCGCTTTAAACATTACAATGCTCATGATAACTTTCGTTAACTCAATAATAAGCAAATCCACTTCACCAGCTAATTACTCATCGACAGTGAATTCGATGAGTGAATAAATAGAGCTACCGCAAAAACAAGATGGATGGATGGATGGGATGGATTGGATGCAAACAAATAAACTCTACTAAGCATTAAATCCTTTATTAACAAGTCTTTCTTGTCTTTGGTCGTTTGGTACACATCCTGTTCTGTATTTTCTTTATCACTCTTACATGTAAATAGCATAATGCATAATGTCCTGCCCAGAAATTTCAATGCAAATATATCAAACAGTTTAGCAAAATCACTACCTGTGAAGCCCAATATTTCAAAAGCTATTACAGACTCTACAGAGAGATTGAAATACAGCCTCAGTGTTTTCTAGATTAGAATCAAACATGAACATTCAAAATATTCAAATAGCCAAACACCACCCTTTGTTCACAGCAGTGCCTGTCAACATAGACTCAAGGTAAAGCGGTTCCCACTCATCGAAAAACCATGCAAACAAATTTAACCGAATGCAATCTTGAGACAATAGTTCATCTTGTTGTTTAATCAAGCTCTAAAGAGACTCACAGACCATCCAAGATTGTGTAATCTCCATTACTTAACAGAATATGAAAACGATCCCTCAGATTAAACGACTTTTGTCATTAATTAATATGAAAAGCTCGTCCAGGATAGGCCCACTGAAGCCGTTTGGTGCTAGAAACAGCTGTTAGCTCCACAGGTACGGTAGTGCCTATCTGCAATAGCCGCTGATGGATGTAATTACAGTTATCCAACACGTTCTCATTTGTCTTGTTAAGAAAATTGCAGATAGGGTTGCGAGACACGCTCTGCTGGAAACCTAAGGGTTGGGAAGGTGATCTGATCATTGCAGTCCTATTGAATCAAAACGACACAATAGAATCCACCTGTGAAATACGTTATATATAGTGCTGGAAAATCCATTTTAAGATGTTAGCTGTGTCTTGAAAATTTTCTGTTACTTTTCCAGTCAGTTTCGTTGCTTTTTAACATTTTATAGAGATTAAACTCACGAGGAGTAATGAAATGTTTAGCATAAACTGAAAAATGTATGTTCACTATAAAAATGTACTTGATTTGTTTTCAACAGTTTACTGTTGATGGCTAAGCTAAGTTGAATTTTCCAACAGGATGGTCAATGGCAATATACACAACATTTCGCCGTGATAAAAAAGGAAGAAACCTTTGTGCTTACCTGTACAACGACAGTTCAAACAAGTCTCGATTAAAATCCAAATAAATCTCCAACCTCCGTGTTAGAAATCCACACCCATCCAGCTCATACCTGGAGCAAAAATACAGATTTAGAATTCAGGGAGAAGATAAATGAGATTACATTTCTGATATTATCAAGCTTCCTTCATATCTCTATATGAATGTCATTTATTGCTTTGAGATAAACTTTTAGATTGAAGCTCTCTCAGATCACAGATTTCAATGCTTAAAAGAATTCAAAGTTGAAACACAGTGTTTGGGAAGCTTCATTGAAACTGTAGTTTCCTAATCTACAAGTTACACATTTACATGAATGCACAAAGTCCACAAAAACGATTATCTTAATTAAGGTGACAGCAATTAAAGTTAACAGATAATTTCAAACTTAATACAACTAACAAAACTTCCAATTTCTATATGTTGAAAACACAGAAAGCAAAGCAGCATTCAATAAAAAGAGGAGGACTCAAATGAACTGGTGAATTGTTTTTTGTTTTTCATTTAAATCAAGCACCTGAACAAACTGATTCACTAAAATGAATCATGCTTCTCAACAATCTTGTTCACTAAAATGAATCGTGCTTTCCAACAATATGATTCACTTAAATGAATCATGTTTCCCAAACATCTGGTTCACTAAAATGATAAATGAATCGTTCTTCCCAACAATCTGGTTCACTAAAATTAATCAGCTTCCCAACAATCTGGTTCACTAAAATAAATCACGTTTCACAACAATCTGGTTCACAAAAATGAATTGTGCTTCCCAACAAACTGGTTCACTAAAATGAATCGTGCTTCCCAACAATTTGGTTCCCAAAAATGAATCGTGCTTCCCAATAATATGGTTCACTAAAATGAATCGTGCTTCCCAACAATCTGGTTCACTAAAATGAATCGTGCTTCCCAACAATTTGGTTCCCAAAAATGAATCGTGCTTCCCAATAATATGGTTCACTAAAATGAATCATGCTTCCCAACAATATGGTTCACTAAAATGAATTGTGCTTCCCAATAATATGGTTCACTTAAATGAATCATGTTTCCCAACAATCCGGTTCACTAAAATGAATCAAGTTTCCCAACAACCTTGTTCACTACAATAAATCATTTCTCCTTCTTACTCAACACTAATACAGAAAGACACTAAACTAAACAAGACAGATGCGGTGTCATTTACATGCTGTTCTCAGACATTAAAAATTACTATGTATTTAGGAGGAAAAAATTCAGATCCATCCCAGTTCATAAATAATAGAAGATCCTTAGTCTTTCAATATTTATTGATCCTTTTTTTTTCCCAAGGAAGAAATATCTGTCTTTTCTTAGAATCTGTCTTGCTTGTTCAGGCTCAAAATTACTTAATACCGCCTTTGTAAATTCATCAGTGTCATCAGAAATGGCATATTTCTTGAATATTGAAATTTATTTGATAAAGACTGCAAATTCTGATTAACGTCAAACATAAGAGCCATGCCTCATGTTCAAAATGTTCAGCCAGTCAGAAGAAAAAAGATGGAATGGGTAATTTACAGGCCATTACAAATTTGACTAAGATGACATTCAAAACTCAACTAATAAGAGAAGTCTATTATTTTCCATGTTATGTCCCAAGATAATGATTTTCATTTCTTACTTTCCACTTTTCATTTGCCTTTTTCATTCGTAGCACAGATAATTCCCATAACCAATTTCAGTGCACAGCCAGTTCTGAAAGGCCAGGATTATGTTATATCATTCTTTGAATTCACACACTTTTTTTAAACCATTTATATGTTCAAACGACTCATCAATAAATCAATAAAAATATACATTTAGTCAGCATGCATAAATAATTAGAAAAATAGTTTTTAAATGTATATAACATTTAATCTTGCACTATTTCTAGGTTACTAATCAAATTAAATAAAATAGAGTGACATTAAAAAAATATACTGTATCCAATCTGAGATTTCCAATTCAAAATGATGTCAATAATTTACAGGAACTAGTTTCTAATCTTCGAACTTTAGGACCCACTGTAGATTTTTTGCACGTTAATAAATAAAGCAGCATTGATACATTTGTAACATCTAAAGGGCTCACTTGAGATCCTGTAATATCTTGAGCTTTCTACATACTCTCTTTGTACTGTGAAGTATAGCAGCTCACACAAGCCCACGCCTGTTCAACACCATTGCTCTTTGTCTTTGAATCCCAGTTCCTTTTAATTGAAATTCCATTGATATGTACTCCACTGTGGACAGTTTAAACCTTGAAGTAATCCAAGTGATAATAGTTCTGCCAGAAAGACTCGGGAGGCAAAATAACGTAACAAGCATACATTTATTAACAGCCCAGCAAGCAAGTATTGTGATTTAAAGTTTTTTGGCGTAGGCCCGGTCCGTAGCACGCAATCCGAGGGTAACGGAATCTGCATTTCCTAAAGACGAAGGCAGGGGCGCAGTCGACCCCCCTGGGAAGTGGGAAGGGACCATCCTGGTGGTGGTGGGGAGGATGGAGGTGAATGTTGGCGTCAGCATCTAACTCAGACATGTGTAAGTACCGATCTTTTATACTACAAGTATTAGAACACGATTGGATGGATGAGAAGGTAATAAGCGACATAACTATTGAGTCTTCCCGGCAGAACTTACGCTAAAGCTTTCATTTTTATTGTTACTGTGGTTGGAAATGGGCTGTAATGGGGAATTCTGAAGCCAAGCCGTTGTTATTATTGACAGCTGGGCCTCTGGGGCGAATCAATTGATATCCCCCCCCCCCAGACTCTGATTTCTAGGCCTGCCAGGTACCCGGCTGTCATAATTAAGGCCTTCCAGACAGATATTTGAACACAGTTGGAATATTAATGACGTTAGTCACACACACAAACACACATGCATAGGCATTCAGAGCACTTCTAATCCACAATCTGAAAGACGCAGCAATTATGATTTCATTTTTATGTTAGCGAGTGTGAGAACCTGGCATAAATATTACACGATATATTCAAAGCAATTCTCTGTACCATAACATTAATAGCACTCAATTTGAGTCGAGTCTTTGGAGGTGATAAGGGGAAATTGAGACAACAGGGTAAACATGGGGTGAGAGGAATTCTGGGATTGGTTATGAATACTAAACAGCTACTTTATGGAGTTGATAGATATGGCTTACATGATGGTTCTATATGCTTCATTAAAGGGATAGTTCACCCAACAATAAAAAAAAATATGTCATCATTTACTCACCCTCATGTTGCTCCAAACCTGTTTCTTTCTTCTACTGAATACAAAAGATATTTTCAAGGATGTTTGTAACTAAACCGATGTGGGGAACCATTGACTTCCATAATATGGAAAAACTCTACTATGGAAGTCAATGGGGCCCTGAAACTGTCTGGTTACCGACATTCTTCAAAATATCTTATTTTGTGTTCAGCAGAAGAAAGAAATTCATAGGTTTGGACCAACTAGAGCAGGGGTGCCCAACCCTGCTCCTGCCAATCGACTGTCCTGCAGAGTTTATCTCCAACCCTAACTAGAGGGTGAGTAAATGATGACAGAATTTTCATTTGTGGGTGAACTATCCCTTTAAAGTCTGTATTTTCTTAAAGGGAAAGTGGTTTGTGAAAGTGCTTAAAGGGCAAAGACTAAAAATATTAATAAACACTATTAAAGTATTTAAATAATAGTAAAACAACAATGGGAACAACACATTGGTGAATAAATAATGCAGAACTTTCATTTTTGGTTGTACCGTTCCTTTAAGACGATAAATATAAACATTCTTATGCTTTGCATGCTGACATCATAAATTATACATTTGTCTCTCCATTAGTATGCGGCTTACATTTACGGTGTCTTCAAAAACAAAATTTAGATTTCAGATATTTAAATCTTCTTAGTGATGGACATGACATCATTGAAATGCACTTTGGTTGCCATGGGAGACCTCCTCATGCAAAATTATGGAGCGTGAATCAAAGAGCGGGAGATAGTGTGAAATTCCTTTACTTCAAAGGCTAGTCTAGTCTTTCTTGTTCTTTAATGTTGGCATCTCTTTTTCTTGGCCTATAACTCTGCAGTGTCAGAGCCTTTGGCTTCAAAGTGAGGCGATCTGTCGGCTGGCACAGCTCCTCTGTGACAGACGTGGCAAGTGTCTTGCGCTCAGGGGTCCTTCCTATAAGAGGGGCGCCCATGTACAAGCTGAAAGAGTGAATTCGGGGCCTCCAGGGCCACCTGGGGACTTCAGTTGACCCATGGCTCCTACCAGACAGCAACCAGAATAAAGGCTATTTCACACAGAACGCACTTTTGCTTTGAAAAACGTGAGGCGCGGGCAGTTGAACGGGGAAAAACCGCAAGGTCTTGAGGCGTTAATTTTAACTTGAGAGCTGTGTTTTTAGAATGCCGCATCACGCAGCAGACGCTGCAAAAGGTGCAAGACGCGAGCACAACTGCCAAGCATGTCCGTCTAGCGCGTTTACATAGAAAAATAATGGAAAAGTAGTGCAGTGGAATGGAAAAATGTGTTCTGTGTGAACGGAATGGAGCTCTCGCTAGTTCACCTAGTCCCCCTGTGGTGAAAATCAAGCATTTAATGTTGTTTATATGTCTATGTGGTGTTTTTAATATTCTTTAAGACAAACCATGTGCAAATTCATAAATCAACACCATTGCTGAGTATTTTCTCCTTAAAACTGCAGTGAACCAAAGACAGTCTTAAAACGCAGTTTGAAATTGCTGGTGTTTCTGACATCACAAACTACCTTGTAAACAACCACGTCCGCACAGTTTTAAGGAGAAAATACTCAGCAATGGTGTTGACTTATGAATTTGCACATGGTTTGTCTTATATAATATTAAAAACACCACATATACATCATTAAAACAACATTAAAATCTTGATTTTCACCACAGGGACTTAAAATAGATTTGTTTGACCTTTCCCCACATTGGGGTTGTATACATTACTGCTTCTGTTATATGCAAAAGAGTGAGTCAGAAAGAGAAATATATAGAAAAAAAGAAAGCCCTCAGTATGGCAGCAAGGTATATGAGCTATATTGCATCACATCCATGAAAAATAGTGTCTTAGATTATTCTGCGCGCTTTTATTTTCAGGGCTCGATTGTGCATCGACGCAAGCGTGTTTGAATAATGCATTGAGGTTCAGTCCCCACTTCAATAGATTTGTGCAATCCACTTTTATCAAATTAATGTCGGCTCTGCAAAATATGGCTGTTTTTATCCCCTGCCTGCATGAAGTACTAGGAAGTAACAGATTTGCATGATAATCAAGATGGCAGAGACAAACTTGAATACATGAACGTATGTGACTCCAATTGAGCATCTGCCTCTAACATGGATTCGAGCACGCAGAGAATAGAGCGTGAATAATAGTCCGAGAGAGAGAGACAGAGGGAGGGAAATGGAGATAAATAACGGTATCACTTGTTTCACTATCACAATAGCAGCACTGATTAATATCGCAGGATTTAAATGCCTCTCTAACCGACAGGACGGTACGACTGGCGTCATTTAAACTGGCCGCGCCACCTCCAGCCTGTTCTTTAGTTGGCATCTGACACCTGGCAGCTCTTAAACCCACTGATCTGAGGCCAGCTGGATAGACTCAACAGCCTGTCCGTCCCACTCACGCTCAGATCCTAATACAGACTGATCCAAATGAGATTCACATCGCCTGCCATTGCCATGCTCATGCTAAGAAACTGAGGATTGTCCAGCATGCTGAAAGTAAAGCTTTTTGTTAGTTTTAACAAATCATAAAATGTGTTTTGGTTCATAATGTAAGATAATGTACATTGGAAATCAAAAGTTTGGAATAAAATATTTTTTTACCGCATGTGTAATGTAATATAATATAATATAATTGACAGGTACCCCACACTGTCAGAAACAGGGGTACAGTAGGAGTCCATTTCTGTCCCCCAAGGTACAATCAACACTAACGTACCCCATAGCCCTAGTGACAAGCCATTGTACCCCTAAAGGTAAAATTATGTACTCTGAGAGTGCAATGTAACATCCTACAAGCAAAAAAATCCCCCTATATCCTCATATCAATATCAAATTTATTTCTAGAACACAGTTCCAGTAGTGGGATTGAATGTGAGATTGAATAAGTGCACTCAATAACGTCCACAATGATTTCGGACACCCAAATGGCTGTTCCCTCAAACAGTGCTCAATTTAAAGTTTTTTGGGCTTTTAGTATGAATATGTTAGCATAACTGTTATCTATAAGCTAGTGTGCTCCAAAATAATGACAAAATTCACATTTAGAAGACCAAACCCAACGTTGAAACTGAAAATCAGGTTGATGTCAGAATCCAATGCCAGATTGACGTCAGTCTCCAACGTTGGACAGACGTTGTATTGTGGTTGAAAATGAAAATCAGGTTGATGTCAGAAACCAACATCAGCCCGACTTTCATTTCCAACCAAAATGCAACCCCTGCAACCAAAATCCTCCCCTGACTGACGTTACTACTTTCTACTCAAAGACCTTAACAGTAATGTAGTGGAGTAAAAAGTATGATATTTGTTATTCAAATGTAGTGAAATTAAAGTAAAAAGTTTCCAGAAAAAATAATACTCAAGTAAAGTACAGATACTCAAAAAGTGTACTAAGTACAGTACTCAAGTAAATGTACTTTGTTACTGTCCACCTCTGATAATATAATATAATATAATATAATATAATATAATATAATATAATATAATATAATATAATATAATATAATATAATATAATATAATATAATATAATATAATATAATATAATATAATAATATATGTTTGGGGTCAGTAAGATATTTGAATGTTTTTAAAAGAAGTCTCATACGCTCACGCACAGCAGCTCACGCATTATATATATATATATATATATATATATATATATATATATATATATATATATATATATATATATTATACAACACTTGAATATCCTATGAATCCTATGAATTGGTTTCTAGTTTTAATTCTGCTATAGACATTTATTTCTTGCCGTTTACAGGTTGTCTTTTTTGGTAAAAATGACCATTGTTACATTAATTTGTCATGCAACAGATTAATTTTCTATTCTCATCATCCCTCGAACACTAATTACTAATTAGCAAATAAATGAACTCATTGCCTTGGAAACAGATGGGAAAGCTGGGAAAATAATCAAGATGGAGAGAATTTAACACCAAACAAACACACGCAAATGACACCCAGGTAAACACACGAACGCTCTCCTGGCTCCAGGACAGAGTGCATTAACCTGAAACCCCTTCAAATGAAAGCGCCTCTGATATTCCAAACACACACGATGGCTTCACTGGCACTGCTGAGCACCTTAAAACAGCAGCGGATGAAAATAGGACAGACACTCGGCGAAGTAAATTGCAGCGGATCAATTGAAAATGTCACCTTCACGGACAGATTGATTAAACGCAAAGTGCTGAACGCTCCTTATCCCCCACAACCGCGGCCATAAGTCTGGGATGCAAAGCAGTCTGGGAATGCAGCGATGGCTGATGAGGTGTAACTTGAAAATTACAGCACGCAGCCTATTCTGTTCCTGTAACCACTGAAATGCACGCACAGACATTCTTATTTGTGTCTTTGTGTGTGTGTGTGTGTGTGTGTGTGTGTGTGTGTGTGTGTGTGTGTGTGTGTGTGTGTGTGTGTGTGTGTGTGTGTGTGTGTGTGTGTGTGTGTGTGTGTGTAATACCGGCGTTAGAAGGTGCTTAGATGAATTTCCGCATTCCCTGTCATTTCTCATCACGGTACATTGTGTCGCCAAAGAAACCAAGGCACTTGAATATCCTATGAATTGGTTTCTAGTGAATGTTCATCGAGAAGGTTATTTGGCCTCAGTCACTTCAAATGATTTATCCTCAGAAAATGAGTGCCGTTTCTCATATGACCTTTTACATACTTACAAGGGCTCCAGGAAGTACTTCTAGACTTTTATAATAATAAACTTGTTTGCTTCTTGGAGTCATAACTTAGCAGCTTACACAGATGTAAACATTCATTGCTTAGTTGCTTTGTCAAGAAAGACACCTATACTTGAAAAAAAACAAAAAAAAAAAAACAGCAGTTGACTAACACCATGTTTTTCACAGAAATTAAAAGAGCTCCGGTCTGAGTATTTCACAATCTGCTCAGTTACTGGGATTTTCACGCACAACCATTTCTAGGGTTTACAAAGAATGGTGTGGAAAGGGAAAAACATCCAGTATGTGGCAGTCCTGTGGGCGAAAATGCCTTGTTGATGCTAGAGGTCAGAGGAGAATGGGCCGACTGATTCAAGCTGATAGAAGAGCAACTTTGACTGAAATAACCACTCGTTACAACCGAGGTATGCAGCAAAGCATTTGTGAAGCCACAACACGCACAACCTTGAGGCGGATGGGCTACAACAGCAGAAGACCCCACCGGGTACCACTTATCTCCACTACAAATAGGAAAAAGAGGCTACAATTTGCACGAGCTCACCAAAATTGGACAGTTGAAGACTGGAAAAATGTTGCCTGGTCTGATGAGTCTCGATTTCTGTTGAGACATTCAGATGGTAGAGTCAGAATTTGGCGTAAACATAATGAGAACATGGATCCATCATGCCTTGTTACCACTGTGCAGGCTGGTGGTGGTGGTGTAATGGTGTGGGGGATGTTTTCTTGGCACACTTTAGGCCCCTTAGTGCCAATTGGGCATCGTTTAAATGCCACGGCCTACCTGAGCATTGTTTCTGACCATGTCCATCCCTTTATGACCACCATGTACCCATCCTCTGATGGCTACTTCCAGCAGGATAATGCACCATGTCACAAAGCTCCAATCATTTCAAATTGGTTTTTGAACATGACAATGAGTTCACTGTACTAAAATGGCCCCTACAGTCACCAGATCTCAACCCAATAGAGCAGTGGTTCCCAATTCCAGTCCTCGTGACCCACTGCTCTGCACATTTTGTATGTCTCTCTTATCTGACACACTCAGTTCAGTTCATGGAGTCTCACCTAATGGCTCACCTAATGGATCTGATTCAGGTGTGTTAAATAAGGGAGACATACAAAATGTGCAGAGCAGTGGGTCACGAGGACTGGAATTGGGATCCACTGCAATAGAGCATCTTTGGGATGTGGTGGAACGGGAGCTTCGTGCCCTGGATGTGCATCCCACAAATCTCCATCAACTGCAAGATGCCCATATCAATATGGGCCAACATTTCTAAAGAATGCTTTCAGCACCTTGTTGAATCAATGCCACGTAGAATTAAGGCAGTTCTGAAGGCGAAAGGGGGTCAAACACAGTATTAGTATGGTGTTCCTAATAATCCTTTAGGTGAGTGTATATCTGAGTGAAACGGCTTCTCAAACTAGAAAAATGTAGGAAAGGACTTGATTTTGTCCATTGGGAATTTAATGGACAGTTGTGATTTGCTATTGGTGGATCTCATGTGAGTGACAGGTTGCCCAGCCCTCGTGCCAGTAAACATTATCAGAGAAGAGATGAGCTGTAAGAAGGAGGGGGAAGTTATTTTGAATAAAGATTACAAGGCATATGAATTAAAGAAAATAATTTATATTAATTTATATTCACCCAAAAATGTAAATAGTCATCATTTTAGAAAAAGGAGATTTTGAAGACAAACAACAACAGCAGAGCATATTGACATCCATTGTATGGGCCAAATAATAATAATAATAATAATAATAATAAAAATTTAATAAAATTTCTGTCATGACAACTCTTGGAGTGTTTGGCATGGTAATGAATATGACAATGTTGATATGTACAGATCTGCTACGCTGCTGCTATTGGTTATTGCTGCTGTGCGGGACTTGCTACTGCCAATACACAACACACTGTTGCATTTAGTGCATACATGAACTACCCATAGCAGATCTATACAGGTGGAGCTGGGGAAGGTGGAGGGTTTCTGAAAGTGCTACAACTGCTACAAAAATGCTGACCAGTATTTGAAGTTTGTGCAGCGAGCTCAATGGCTACTGATACAGCAGGAACCAATCAACTGTGCCCTATAGAGAATGATGTGATTTAAGGACCTATTAGCCTGCGCCATCTGTTTAATGACATAACTTTGTATTTTATAACAGGAAAGTAAGCCATTTAGTTTTGAAGCGACATGAGGGTGAGTAAATAATGACCAGATTTTCATTTTAAGTCAATAATTCACAGTAAATAGATTTCTTTGTTGGTCTTTCTGACACTTTCATTTATAGAACGGGTGATATTTGAAAAAGAGTGGGAGAGAGATTTTGCAGTGTTTGCCTGGATGTTGAAATCCCTAACACCGGGGGCGACTCGATCCCTCACAATTTTGACACGATTCCTCAGATCATCGGGCATATGTTTCTCCTGAATACAGCACTTTCCAAGCAGGTAGTACACACACTCTCTCCCTCTCTCTCTCTCTGCCACTCCCTTTCCCTCTCTCCATCTCCAGCAGTCTTGAAGTCCTTGCCATCTTTCTCTGAAGGACAGGGCCATTTATAACGGCCACCGGATTTTGGCTGCTGTATTTGTCGGCCTCCAAACAGCTGCCAAGACCTGAACTGATACACTCCCGGCTCGCCCTGCCTTCGCAGTGGGTGCTGCAGTTTATGAGTCCCTGTAATGATTAGCGCATTATTAAAAATGATCGTCGGGTTCACAGATCAGCTGGAAATGGCTCATAAAAAACTATTTTTAAAAGCTGGGATCCTATTTTGAGATTTGAAAGATGTCGGCACGCTACGAATCATTAATCTACGAGTGAGTGATGGAAGAGGAGCTGCGGAAAAACATTTGAAGGTTCCAAGGTCTTTCATTTCAGAAGTACAAGCGCATTCTTTCTTAGGACTTAAACTGTGCAGAGTTGCATCTTACACACGTGTCATTTTCAGTTGCATCTCGCATAAGACAGAAATAAGATCCCTGATCAGTTTTTTTTTCAGGATACAGAATCTGAAGAGTTTACAGATAGTTATGAGCCTCAGAAAACCACCGAAAAATTGATACCGAGAACCCAAACGATGAGGAAGGCGCTATCATAAATCAAGTCCTGAGCGGGTACATTGGAGGTAAACAAGACCATTCAAAACTACACAATGCAACATGTTTAGTGAGTAAAGAGTCATTTATCTGTGAGATAAGAGCCTCAACCAGACCTCAGTGTGTATGAGAAGATTAATCTTCTTTACTCTGCATGGTTTGCCCTGTTGCAACAAATTAAACAGATACTAACAGGTAGGCCCACTTGCGACCTGCGCTATATAAAAGAACTGGAGCTGAGAGATACGGAGAGAAGAGAGAGAGACACACATGACTGGGTGGTATGATGGTAAAAATAGATTTTAGATCCATTTCCACTGCGGTAGATGTAGGACTGCTTTATGGAAGAAACGTATGTGAAAATACAAAGCGGAATGTGTCCAAATCAGACTAAGAACTTGTCAATGGATGCACAAAATGAAGCAGTTTGGTTGCCTGTGGTTGCATAGATGGAATTCAATAGTGTGCACCTGTGCACATTTTTCAGTGGCCTTGGTTACGAAAGTATTTTCACAAAAGGTCTTCATAAAAAAAAGTTAAAAAAAAAAAGTTACAAGCTATGATTCGAACCAACCGGCCACAAGATGAATTACAACTATCACAACATTGCAAAATAAAAAGTATTTGAAATTTGGATAAAAAGATAAAGGTATAAGACTGTGTACTTAAATGGATAGTTCACTCAAAAAAAAAAAAAAAAAAAAAAAATTCTAAATTCTGTCATCATTTACTCACCCTCAAGTTGATCCGAACATTTATTAATTTATTTTATTCTGCTGAAAACAAAAGAACATATTTGAAAGAATGTCAGAAACCAAACAGTTGATGAACTCCATTGACTTCCATAGTATTTTTTCCCCCCATCCTATTAATTGCCAGTTTTGCTTCTGTAAAGTATGTTTATCTTGTTTCAATCAATTTGAGGTATTTTAACCGGGGAAAAAATTAAGTGGTAAGACTTTACAATAAGGTTCGTTAGTTAACATAAGTTAACTACATAGTTAACATGAACTAATAATGAACTGCACGTATACAGCATTTATTAATCTTTGTTAATGTTAATTTCAACATTTACTAATACTTTATTAAAATCTTGTTAACATTAGTTAATGCACTGTGAACTAACACGAACTAACAACGAACAGCTGTATTTTTATTAACTAAGGTTAACAAAGATTAACAAATATAATAACAAATGGATTGCTCATGTCATGATTCTGCCTTCATGTCCTAGATCTTTCTTGTTTTGAGGCAGGATCATGACAGACCCATGTTTTGTGTACAAGCACATGGCCATTTGTTTGGGCCATGTGCTTGTGTTGTCTCGTTCTCTTGCCCCGCCCCCTTGTTATCCTCGTTTTGTCTTGATTGCTTTACCCATTATCACCTGTGTTCCTGATTAGTTTGCTCCCTATTTAATCCCCTCATGTTTTCTGTCCTGTGTCGGTACATTGCCTTACATTGTCTGTTATCCCCTGTGGTACATTGCTTGTTCTACACTGTGAGTACTTTGTCAGCGACCTGTTATTTCAGTATTGTGAGTTTGTTTCCCGTCATTGTCAAGTCAGAGTTTAGTCTTTATTTGTTATCTAGTCTTAGTCAAAGTTACCTGTCTTCAGTCCTGTTTTGCCCCCTCGTGGGTTTTGTTTTCTGTTTTTGTGTATTAATAAATCTTGAGTGTCTGCACTTCGTCTGCTTCTGGGTTCATCTCCTCCACATCCCATAACAGCTCATGGTTAGTTCATGTTAGTTAATACATTAACTAATGTTAACTAATGAACCTTGTTGTAAAGTGTAACCAATTAAGCTATTTTAATTTGGTAAGCCAGCATGTAATAAGATGGACAAGTCAGTCTGTGTATTATACCGCATAATAAATTGAATAATGATTCAATTTTCGGTGGTAATGACTGTTTGACTAAACATTGTACCATACATATAAAGTTACCGTGATCTAAAATGACCTTTACAATTATATAATTGTTTGGTCATACAGCCCAACCCATGTGTGCACATTTTGAAAAGTAAGTTGAAGGCAGCGGCAAGCAGGAAGAAAGAGCGATGTCAAAGCAACAAAAGGATAATAAATATAGAGGACAAGAGTTCACCGGGGACAGAGGGAGAGGACACACAGGGAGAACAGAGAACAGAAGCTTTGTGAGAGTGAATTAATATCAGCGTGTCTTGCGCAGAATATTTTTAGAGGCAGAGCGCAAGCGAGCATCCATCAGTTGGACCCAGTGGCCGTACAGACGCCGAATCAGAGCTCGGCGGGGAGGGCGGGACGGGGGCGAAGAGGGGAGTGGTTTGAACCATTACCGGAGCCATGTGCTCGTGCCAAGGCGAATCTAATCTCATCTCCAGGCGTAAATCTAGTCAGCTTTGTTTTCCCCACTGGCGGGAAAAGCCAGGTCTGAGAGACAGGGCAGATAAATCAGATCGGAGTCAGGCTTTCCGGGCCGGAGAGGAAGGTGGGACGGGAGTGGAATTGCTACATGGACCCCTGCCTTTAATGACATACACTGGGACTGCAGAGAAGTGTAAATCTGGTCCCTCTCTCCTCCTCCTCCTCCTTCCTGGTGCAAAGTCACCTCTCGCTCTGAAAGCAAACTGAACGTCAACGTCGACTAATGTGGAATCACAGTCGGCTGTGATAATTGCAGTTCTAAGTGTTCTCATTGTTCTAATTCTAGAACTCCAGATGGAGTTGAGCGTCGCTTCTTCTCAACCCAATTTATGTCAGTGGTTCCTTGGAAGAGACGAAACCCACAGGAAAGACAAATCACAAATTACATTTCTTTAATATCTCAACTGCTTCTCCTAGATAGGTCTTATCATGAGGAATCAAATCGTCCTTGATCTTTTGAGATATAAAAAAAAACTTAATCTGAATATGAAAATGTACTTTCATAAGAATTTAAAACACTGAACATTGAAATGGTGCTACACAAAACGACTCATTTTGAACTCTCCTCTCTTTTAAATCAGACTTTAGGTTTAAATATCGAGTGATCAGCACCCAATCATAGGCTGCATCTAAAAACACATACTTCAATACTATATAGTAGGCAAAAAACAGTGTGTAAAAAGAGTATTTCAAAATCAGAGTAGGGCCTACTCATAAAACACTAACAGTGGATGAAAAGTACCCGGATGACCTACTACTGTACTTCCAGCGAGATTCTGAAGTGCACATTTACTTTCCCATGAGGGCACGTGAAAGGATTTGTGATTGGCAGTGAAGCGGCATAACTGACACTGGTAGCTCATGACAACGACAGCATGGCGAATGAAGCAGGTCAGGATTACATTCATACTACTCACACAGAACATTCTTTTTAGTGGTGGCAAAGTAATTACTTATTCAAAAGAATTACCAACACTTCATCAAAAGTTTAGTGGCATGTTACAGTTCCTGTCTGGCTTTTCAAAGAAGGCGATATTTTGGGATTGTGAAATTGTAAGGCCTGGCTCACACTACAGGAGTTTTAGGCCGATTTATGCCCGATTTCCCCCTCCCGAGAATCGGAGAAAAAATCTTGTCGAGGACCTTGATCGGTTCCGATGTTCGGCGCAGATTATCTGGTAATGTGATGCGTTCACAGATCGAATCTTGCACCTCCCGATCTGCTCTCACACAAATCGGGCTTGCCCCTAAGTGTGTGCTGTAACCAGATTTCAAAATCGGTTAGGATTTTAAAACTCCTGTAGTGTGAGCCAGGCACTAAAACTTTACTAATAATGTAAGTAGACCTCTGGGAAAAATGTAATCATAATAATAATAATAATAATACAATGTATGATGTGACCCCTTTAAGTCTCCTGCTTCTCAGATTTTTCTCCTGAGGAAATATACCCCATTAATATCACATATGCCATCGCTGACATTTTAGGAAAGATCTCATTGACGCTACAAATTAACTCAGATTTGTCAAGACGGTAAAATCTGCAATAACAAGTCAGAGATCTCAATATGAACTCAAACTTCTTATCAAATTCTTCCAAAATTTAAGAGCAATGCTTTCCAAATTAATTTTATTTTATTGTCTTATTTCTTAAGACTATTAGTTCAAAATGAACAGACCACACAAAGTCTCTTGAGCTTTAGAAGAGCAAACTTGCAGCAATATTCTTCCTTAAACTAAAAAAGTTAGATCATAAACACATTGTGAGTTCAAAGAGTCTGAGAACAATGGTGAAAAATATTTTGCATTCTTTTAGAATTTCATATAAGGGAAATTATCCTTTTATACAAAATTGTCATGGCCAGTGTCACAAACTTGCTTGCATGTCAACCTTATTTTGCCAACAGCATAAAAACTTTTCCACTATATACTTTTTTTCAGGTCTACAAATGTTCAAAATGTTATCAGTCCCCACTGTTTATAATGTCAAATTGGCAGTAAAAAAAAAAAAAAAAAATTCAGGGCCTGTGTGTGTCTTAAGGCCAAACATTACAAAAGACACAACTCCACGGTCAAGATTTAATCAAAGCTCTCGGGTCACATGTGTATGTCAATAATTCAATCTCACAAGGAAGACTGCAGCAAATCTTTTTAATTGAAAAGACCTGGCTGCATTGATCTGTCAGAACATGCCCAGAGAGGGTGATGTGTGGTTCAAACACAGATCAGGGGAGCTCTAGTGGTGTTTGGCTCCTGGGTATACTTGATTGCTCCATTGAAACCTCAGACGGAAAAAAAAACATTTCTGGCAATAAACTTAAACAACATGACTCTGGTGCCATACCGAGAGCTACATTCAGACACTAACCAAAGAGTTTGAGACACATTTTAGCTCCCGGAAACGTTCCAGGCTCTTTAGTAGAAGATCATTTGCTTGTAAACATCAAAACTGGATCCCAACTGAAAGATTGTGTACACATTTTTTGAGCTAGGTTTTATTTCCGAAAGCAACAATTTTTGAATTTTTGATCTTTATGGTGTAAGTCCATGATATAATTCCTGCATTGCATCTCCAGAATGCTTCTGTAGGATGAAATATTCATGCATGCACAGATACACAGTTGACCTGAATGCCTAGGATGGATGTTCCACCTCTAGATGGAATGAGAGACACGGGAATCTAATGGCAAAGCTATGTTTAAGCTCTGGAGAAGGGATGTTTGGCTGATGTCAGTATGATACCCTTTGCGCTTTCATCCAGCACAGAGGGAAGATTCAGAGAGCGATCACTCCATACAAAGGACAGTCTGAGAGCCGACTGGGATTGAATGGGCGGAACTGGCGTGTGTGAGAACTGCGCCTCTCATATGGAGTGAGTGAAGTTTATCAACTTTTGAATGCTTTTTTTTTTGTGCCTTGTAGTTGAAGAAGGTGAGGAAATATTGATATGGCAGAGAAAGAAAATGATCTGAAATGGCAAAGATGAAGGGGAAATTTAGAAGGGTACAAGTGAAAAACAGCATAAATGAATGGGGCATGAAATGACAGGCAGAACATACTGAGATAGATTCTCAAGAGTTTGAGATTGTAAAAATATTGTTTATTCTTTCACAACATTACAACATTTGAAGTCGAAGTAAAATTAGTACTTGAAAATACTTTTATGATGCAATGTTCACAAAATATTCAAACATACACCAATATACGAGAACTTTGATATCACGTCATACCTCAGAGCTCATGATAAGTCTGTATATAGGTTTTTACAAATATTTCTTGCATTCCTGCAACAAAATATTGTTTTAAATGAGAAATGTTGCTTAAAACAAGAAGAAAAGCAATATTTGCTAATGGGTAGAAAAATATATATTTAAAAAGAAACCAGGATATTTTCTATGAAAAGAAGTATTTTTCTCTTTATAATTATGTTTTTTATTCTGCAAAATGTTTTATTCCCCCCCACCAAAAAAAATTAATAAAAATACTGATTAAAAAAAAATAGTGAACATAAGGCCTAGAAATGGAATTGTGCCATGACAGCAGGCATCTCCAGACACACAACACCTGCTATTACTACCTGCGAGGAAGGCTATTTCTAACACCATTATATGTTGTTGATGTGACATCAGTCACATCAGAGAGCCTAATGTAACAAACCCTCTCATTAAAATTCTTTTTAGAGTGTATTCAATAATAATAAAACAGCTGCCAATGCACCCTGATCACTGATACAAGGCCATACAATTTCAGTCTAAAGCAACATGATTTCGGTTTTGATGAATTGGAGCCATTAATTTTAGTGGCAGAGGATTTTTTTTCAAATGGGAATACCACAAGGGTCTCTTATAGGTCCATTTGATTTATGCTTCCTCTTGGACTTTTGATTATTGGAGTGCCAGAAATGTTGTGTGAACCATTCATTTCACACACTTCACAAACTGGCAAATGCCCTCTCAGAGTCAAGCTGATCTTAAATAAATGAATTAATGAATTAATATACAGTACTAAGTGAGTCAGGACTACCACTAGTTCCTCAAACAAACAAACAGTACTATAGTACTCAAAGGCAGTCGTGGCGTAATGGTTCGGACTTGTAATCTGAAGGTAATGGGTTCGATTCTCAATACCGGCAGGAAACGTCTGAGGTGTCCTCGAGCAAGGGGACCTAACCCCCAATTGCTCCCCGGGCACCACAATGAATGGCTACCCACTGTGTGTGTCCACAGTTTGCAGTGTGTTTGTGTGTGTGTGTTCACTACTCACTGGCCCCAATGTCTGTGCACTAACTTAGATGGGTTAAATGCAGAGGACAAATTCAAAATTGCCATACTTGGCCTTCATGTCAAGTCACTTCACTTCATAAATAAATAAATACGTGTATAAATTTTAAGTGAGTCAGGACTGCCACTAGTTCCTCCTTATAAATAAAGCACACAAAATGTAGAAAGTTTTTTGTCATGTCCAGTTGAGAACCAGTTATATTGGGAGTGAGATTCTCCAGAGTGGCTGTTGACCTCAGTAACACTGTTGAAAATGAACGAGCTGTGCTATTTGACAGTGTGGCAAGTGAGATATTGAGTGTTTTCATTGCTCACTTTCTAAACAACATCAGCACACAAAATAAACTTGAAAACAGACATGCCTTTTACCTTCTCGTA
Organism: Rutilus rutilus; assembly: GCF_951802725.1. Classification (NCBI taxonomy): domain Eukaryota; kingdom Metazoa; phylum Chordata; class Actinopteri; order Cypriniformes; family Leuciscidae; genus Rutilus; species Rutilus rutilus. Next base: position 9,430,064 of record NC_140233.1, read on the forward strand.
CACACAAACCACTGGTGCGCAATTGACATTAGTTGATAGGGCCAAGGATTACATCAGGTGCTTCACACTGTTAGCAGCATTGATTTGGTATTGCTGTGAGTCGCTGGTGTCTTGTTGATAAAAAAAGTTGGTTTAATAACCTCCTTTCTCAATTACACTCATGAACTCTGGTGTCTGCACAACATTTTAACACTGACTTGAAATCTGCTGTATTTTATAATACATTTAGACAGGTTTTGGGAGATATAGGCTAAACTTAGTCACGGGAAGGTCCCTGATACTCCCTATACTTAGTCAACCTTATATCTATATGAAAAAGAAATGCATGGAAAATAGAAATTTACATCTGTATTTCCAATTATGGCTAATGCAAACGAATAATGCACTCTACATTATAAGGAATTTGCTTTACAATCCACTTTAGCCACCGCGTGCCTTGCCATGTTGACACAGGAGCAAAACCAGAACACGTCGTCCAGAGAAAAGCCCTGTATCAGCAAGCTTTTAATCATCCCAGTATTTTCCTCCAGCAAACATGGATCAATATGTAGTCTAAGAGAGATTTCATTACTGCCCAGCCAACAAGCTCTTTTAATTACTGTTGAAGTGCTGTTCAACTTTTCTAAACTAATTTCATGGCATGACGCCCTGCATGCAGTCCGGCAGTATATTTCTGAAAGTCTCTCTCATATATTTACACCGTTCTCAAATTCCAATAGATCAATGAAAAAATGTTAACTACGCCAAACAGAGGGTGCATAAACTAAAAACGCCTCACAGACCGTATAAAACTGTAATTAATCTGGAATATGTCCCTTTTTTCTTCAAATTTCCCCAACACTAGTGATGTAGATAATATTGTATCAATGTGGATGCATATACTCATTTATGTTTAAGCTGCAGTTACATCGCTTTCCAGACAAATGTGATATTTTTGTCCCTCACTGGTGCATTCAACTATCGCTGTAGCAAACAGCTGGTGTATGCAGAGATATATGAAAGTCGGTTATTTTGGATAGGCGAGATAGCATTGCTCACTTGCTGAGCTGTTTGACTGTCACACTGCCCTAGGCAGACACCGAACTGAACAGCCATAGAGAAACAGGCATAAACTTGCTGAAACATTCGAAAAGGCAGAACACTGCAAGCATTTCACAGTGAGAGCTTGTTTTAAATATCTTTAAAAGAAACAAATGACTACTTAAAGTAGCTTTGAAATCCCAAATGGAGTTTTTTAAAGCATTTTCGCCCCTTAATAAGTCCAGAAATAATCAATTACAGACAGCCTCAGATCTTGATGAGCCTCAGACTTCCTCCGAGCCGAGTCAACATCAACCAATCAATAAGTCGACAGCCTCAACTCTCACTTCAGCCCTGAACGTGGGTGTCACTACATAGCTGAGCTTCTACTAAAAAGTTCCCTATTAATATTTCAGTCTTTATACAATATTGAGGGAACCGTAAGGTGGGGGGAAGACATGTGGAAGCGTTACCGTGAGATTTCAACCTGAGAAGTATAGCTACAGGATTACTAGCTTAAGCACTTGAGGCAGAAAAATTGTGTGTGTTATGGGTGGAAAAGATGGATGAATACAGAGACAGAGAGCAAGGCCGACAGGAAGCTGTACATGGACACACGCTTACATATGTTTTGCTTTATAAAAACCAGTCTTCTCGACCCTGTCTCTGCACGGTTCAAGTACTGAGGAGAGAGATGCGAGCGAGGCAAATGAAGGGGGTCGTGCTGACACGTGCTGGTCGAGGGCCGGCTCTCGGCGATTGCTCATCTCCGACTGCTGATACGTTACGCTACTGTCACACCCCATTAAAATGATTACACAAAAACTAAGCTGACAGGCCGGAAATGAAAGGAGAGACACGCGGCTCTCATCAGTTATATCCACATCAGCATTTCTGGGCGGCACAGGAAATATAGAAGGGCGAAAGAGAGAAAGAGAGGGCAGAGAGGAGTTAGAAAATGTGGTTATGATTTGCTCACCCTCCAAACCTGAACGACTATTTGTGAAACACAACAGGTGCATTTCTATGGAAGCTTGTTTCCGCCACAGAATAAAAAGTAAAAAGTAAAAGAAATAAACTCGCATTTCTGACTTTTTCTTTATAACACGCAATTGCGAGAAAAAAGTCAGAATTGCGAGTTTATTGACTTTATAAATCTAATTCTGAGACGTAAACTCGCAATTGTGAGATAAAAAGTCGCAATTATCTTTTAAAATGTTTTATTCTATGGCGGTAACAAGCTTCCATACATTTTTGATAAATGCCCTGGCCACTATTGTTATATATAATGATGATGAATGGGGACTGAGGCGGTCCATAAAATGCTGCTTCAAAATAATAATAATAAAAAAACACCATATAAGTCTCATGCACTGTAATCTAACGGTTTTGAAGTAATATGTAAAGTTTGTAATTTTCAGTGAAAAAAATATTCCCATAAAAAAAAAAATATATATATATATATATATATATCATTATTACTAACAATAAATGTGTTTCAATAGATCAGTATAATAATAATATAAAGCAATGAACATGCAAAGTCTCACAATTAAAGCAGGAGTTGATAATTTGCAGCAGACAAGAAAATAAATATCAAAATAAAATCCAAAATAGCAAAACAATTGCAACAAAAAAGAGATATTAATTAACTTGATGAGTTAATAATATAATATAATGATGACAGAAGGTTAACACTTTATTTTGATAGTCCACTTTAGACATTCTACTAACTATAAGTAACTTTGCAACTACATGCCAACCATCAGTCATTAGAGTATTATCAGACTGTCTGCTTAATATCTGCTAACACTTTATTATGTTGGTCCCCCAACAGACATTCTACTGACTATAAGTAACTTGGCAACTACAAATCAACTTATTCTCCTAACCTATACCCTACCCTAACAGTCTACTGAGTCTGCTAATACTCTAATGAGAGTTAGTTGACATGTAGGTGAAAAGTTACTTATAGTTAGAATGTCTAAAGTGGGCTATCGAAATAAAATGTAACTGACAGGGTATCCCTTTAACAAGTTTTATTGTATACTTGAACACATATCCTGTCTAAATATTTCACTCCACCGCATTGCAGACAACTGATGAACCAAGCTAATTATCATGGGAATTTTGTTACCGCATACGGTTATTTTGCATGATTTGTGTGTGTGTGTGTGTGTGTGTTTAGTCCCATGCAGCATTAAAAAGTGGTTAAAGTTCGCTACTTTTAAAAGGCATGATTCCACAAGGGGTTATACGCTTGATATCCTTCATGTACTTATTAGCTGTTAATTAGAGATCGGGTGCAATTATATTAGCATATAATTAGAGCACTAATCGACATGTATTACATTAACAAAGAGATGCAAAGAACAGATAATGACAATAAGCAAAACACGTCTGTCTATAAATAAAATTCACTGGTTTATGCAGTGAGGTTCAGCACAATACACAACACAGGCATAAATAGGACGCTCAGAAACTGTTTGTGAGGCAAAGCTCTTATACAGAAGTAGGTTAAGTCCCATCTGGATGAGATGGTCCTCTGCCCTTTATTGTGACACTAAAACCTGAATTTCTCCAGGGGCTGACTGGCCTCAGCGTGCAAACCATAATGTGCCTGGGCCACTAAACACAAGTGTGGCCAGTATTTTAAAATGCCAGGTTTGTATATGGAATCTTTAAAACGTTACTGAACAACTTATGATGCTTTACCTAACGTAAGCAATGACGTACATCCGATGGAATGAGACGGAGTTAAAAGGTTAGTTTGCCCAAAAATGAAAAAAATGTCACCCTCAAGCCATAGGTGTATATGACTTTCTTCTTCCAGCCAAACACAATCCTGGCTCTTCCAAGCTTTATAATGGGAGTGAATAGTAACTGAGATTTTGAAGCCCAAAAAAAGCGCATCCATCCATCATAAAAGTAATTCATACGGCCCCAGGGGGTTAAAAAAGGCCTTCTAAAGTGAAGCGATGCGTTTTTGCAAAAAAAAAATCAATAATTATAACTTTGTAAACTGTAATCACTAGCTTCCGGTGACGTCCGTCCACGTGTTCACGAGAAAATCGAGTTCCGACGCATGATGTAGGATGTTTCGCTCTATCCTCTGCGCTTCCATTTTTGTCAATACATCATGCGCCGGGTCAGAGGTAACTTTTCCGCCGGAACTCCATTACTGGAAGCCAGTGATTATAGTTTATAAAGTTATAAATATGGATATTTTTTCTTACAAAAATGCATCTCTTTGCTTCAGAAAGCCTTTATTATCCCCCTGGAGCTGTATGGATTCCTTTTATGATGGATGGATGGATTTGCTTTTTTGGGCTTCAAAATCTCAGTTACTATTCACTCCCATTATAAAGCTTGGAAGAGCCAGGATATTTTTAATATAACTCTGATTGTGTTTGTCTGAAAGAAGAAAGTCATATACACCTAGGATTGCTTGAGGGTGAGTATATTATGGGATCATTTATTTTTGGGTGAACTAGCCCTTTAAACGCAGCCATCGTTTACACATATTCTCTCAAACGAATAAAACATTGTGTTACTCATGCCAGGCCAGTAGATGGCGATGTCACTTTGTAAAGAAACTACGCACCTATAGACTGAACACATGATATGCATGCGCATGACGTCACCGTTTTCACAAATTCACGTTTTTGTAGTTTACACGGAAATGATAACAGCATCATTTTTAAAAACTTTTATGTTTTATGGTTTTAAAGTTTATGTTTTCAGGTCCCCCAAACTTCTTTGTTCTGTAAATGAACGGCCAGAACGCATAAAAAGTTCTCAGTTTTTTTGGTTGAAAACTGTTGTGTAAACAGACCCTAAGTCATTTTAGCTAATGGTGTCTGATATATCTAATTTTGAATGCTGTCAATAAAGAAAAATGCTTTTCTTAAGAGTATTTCCAGTCAACCAGTCATTATCAGAAAATAATGGGTGAGCAGGACTTTCAACATGAAGCTAATAGGTCTGGAATAACCCGAAAATAGTTTATTTTGTTATAATAGCACAGTACAGTAATAATTACAGCACATTTTACAGCCAAATGCTATATGAATAATTAAACAGACAAGAAATATACAGTTTATTTATTATGCAACATTATTTGACTGCAGAATGAAACAGTTTTCTAGAATCACGTATAATAATCAACAATAGTTTACTTCCCAACATCCAGATGCACTTTGAAACACTTTACCTCATATTTGAGAGGTCGCAAATGACATTTAACATTGTTTTAAAAACCATTTAAGGGCTTTATGACAGTACTGACGTGCTCCGGATGTTTCCCAGATGAAGAGCTGAGAATCCATCACAGCAGAGCAAAGACTGGGGCACAATATACTCTCTGTGAGCAGGGGCAATTTTACACCAGCTCTGACCCTAATGGAAAGTTCAGTGAACTGAGCCTTCTTCGAGGTAGCATTCCACATTCTGCAGTCCATCGGAACGCTGTCAGCTTTACTTATTCTCAGGGTGGCTGCACAATACACTGAGAGATATGTGGTAAAATACAGTCGTATAATGTAAATCTCACAAAACTAGATTCTGGTGAGGCTGAACCGCAGTAGTGCATGGGACTCGCTGACAAATGCAGTTAGATTTTTTTCTCACTCCTGAGAAACAGAAATGTATCAAAGCCGAAATAGACTAAACTTGTTTGTGTTATGGTCATAAGGAAGGCCACTTTAGGTCTCCCTGGGGCTAATGCACTCCTCAAGGCTTAGCTTATTAATATTAATTAGTGTGCATGTAGGTTAAACAACATCATCACTAACGAATAAGTGAACTTATAAGTGGATTTTTTATTTTGTATTATTACATTTTTCCATGACAATAAACCACATTTTGTCTCCCTGTTGTCTGATTTATTAACATTCCTCTATTATAATTGTCTTTTTTTTTTTTTTACGGGTCCAGTCTGAATTGGATTTTTCCACACAAACAATAATGGTTTAAAAAAAAATCAAAAATTTGATTGCAGTAATTAGAATTTAGGATGGAAATGTAAAAATGCAAAATTACTTCTGGTTTTATTTTAATTTTAACTTTATTAACTAATATTTGCACACACACAGTTAAGACTGTTTTCATTATCCCATTATTTCCATGACAATAAGACACCATTTGTCCTCCAATTGTCAGAATACCATTTATGCAGACATTTTTTAATATTATTATTATTTTTATTTTTTTGTGGCTGTATGGAAATGTGCTCAAATGCAAATGCAAATGCAAAAAAAAAGGCAAAAATTTCATTATTACGCTTAAATTTTAGTTTTCATGAAATCATGACAAACTAATAAGTGCTTTAATGACATTTTGTCCCTAAATTGTCATAATATAATAATATAATGCTGGTTTATAGGCTATATTTTTAATAAAATACATACAAAATGATTTTTTTTTTGGGGGGTGGCGGGGGGGGGGGTGGAAATGTGCTCAATGTCACAAGGCAAAAAAAAAAAAAACATAGATAGATAGATGATAGATAGATAGATAGATAGATAGATAGATAGATAGATAGATAGATAGATAGATAGATAGATAGATAGATAGATAGATAGATAGATAGATAGATAGATAGATAGATAGATAGATAGATAGATAGATAGATAGATAGATAGATAGATAGATAGATAGATAGATAGATAGATAGATAGATAGATAGATAGATAGATAGATAGATAGATAGATAGATAGATAGATAGATAGATAGATAGATAGATAGATAGATAGATAGATAGATAGATAGATAGATAGATAGATAGATAGATAGATAGATAGATAGATAGATAGATAGATAGATAGATAGATAGATAGATAGATAGATAGATAGATAGATAGATAGATAGATAGATAGATAGATAGATAGATAGATAGATAGATAGATAGATAGATAGATAGATAGATAGATAGATAGATAGATAGATAGATAGATAGATAGATAGATAGATAGATAGATAGATAGATAGATAGATAGATAGATAGATAGATAGATAGATAGATAGATAGATAGATAGATAGATAGATAGATAGATATGACCTAGACATTTCTTTGTGAGATTCAACCTATTTCCTAGACCTCGGTGTAAAAACTGAGTTTATGTGGGAGTTTTCACCGCACGGCGCTCGAAATGTCCCAGCTCCTCATGGGACTGCCTTGACGATATAGCATTGTGAAACTGTCGTGAGAGAAGCACTATTCTGTGCTTTAGGGGACATAATACATCTTTGGTCATCAAATACACATTTGAAAGTATTTCCTAATGCTGATATTTATTTAAAAAATGTTCTTCAAGCAAAGTAATTTCCAGTACACTAATTGTAGGGATAGTCCCACTGGAACCAGACACCAGCCAGTGTTTTGCTCAAGGGCAGGATTGTAGTTTTAGTAATTCCCAACTCTACAGGGATGCCTGTACTCAGGACTAACCAGCGGCCTTTGTGTTGAACAACCAACATACTTAATCAGTAGACTGGAAGAACCCTTGCGACACCCTTATAGCATCCATCTCACTTTATTAAAAGCAAAACCGCTTGAGTTAATGAAGTTTGAGTTAACAAAGTAGAATGCATTTAGGTAAAATGGATATTGGAATCAAGACATTAGCATCCATTTTCTAGGTCTTTCATTCTAATTTAGCTTGAACTCAACAACAATTCACAAGTGTGATTTCCCAAACCGGTTTGGAGGCTTTTAAAATAAGGGGGAATTTATCCTCTACTTGGCGGCTCGTAAACTCGATACGCTTTCAAACTGATGCAGTAGATTTTCCCATTTCCTAAGGGGTGTATAATGTAGCTAGCCATAGCACTCTGCCTTAGCCCTTTCCATCCAAACAGCTGTTATCTCTCCATTCCCTCCAAGGGAAAAGCTCCAACATAGTCTGAGAAGATCCATTTGTTATTTCTGTCATCCACTGGCCAGTGGCTGTTAAAAGTGGGGGGTGGAAATCTGCATCTTTGCTCCATCTATAATATAATTGGAGCGTAACAGACTACATTAAGGTCCAAATGGTTATGCGGGAATTATGCAAGCGCCGTTCGCAAGACCCCGGGCACGCCGGCTCAGTGTGGTCAAAACGTTTGCGAACTCTGTGTGAATGCTGTGGCACAAGCTCTGCAAGCCGAGCAGTGGCCGATTCATCTGAAATGAAGTGACAGATTGGGAGGACAATATCACAGGACAGACGCTCAGAGTGGATGCGCCGCAGGCCGTGACAGGCTGAAAAGCATCAGCATGCGATGCTGAGAGATATAGACGGAAGATTGGTGATTCAGACATAAAACGAGCCCCAGGAGTCAAAGTTTAAGTTGTACCAATGCAGGGAAAAAAAAGTTGTGGCATAAACAAGACTTCACAGAGAAGCATAGCCCACTTAAGTACATAGATGATTTGTTCTTCTACAGTAAACAAACACAGAGCGAAGAACTCAAACATTGTTTTACAACATCCCAGTGTGCAAATCCCAGAGGCCTTTTTTTAATGCAAGCATATTGTAAAATACTATGTGCTACAGACAGAAATTTCAATGAGGAAAGCTGTGGCAATTTTTTCCTAAACAATTAGACTTTGGTTATTGAACGCTAAAATGTCAACAACAAAAAAGCGTACAATGAATAGAGTCGACTTTTGACTAATCTAGTAGCGCTCTAACAACCGCATAGTAAGGCTGTGTGTCCACCAAAGTGTTTTTTTCCCCGAGGCTAACGTATTTTTTACCAGCAGCGTGATGAGGTGCTAAGCGTCTATTTCATGATGAGCACTCGGCATTTTTTAACTGGTCCCCAAGAGTTGAAGAATGTTCAACTTTGGGTAAAACATAGCCCTCATTAGGGTCAGCCGTCCAATCACAGTGGAGGAGGGGCGGGACAAATACATCACAGACTAACCGTCACATTCTTGTACACCGATAACAAACGTTTTTCACAGAATGCCACAGCAAGGCATTCTTTCAGCTAAAAACGCTTTGGTGGACACATGGCCTAAGGCATGGCCTCAAAACACCCTAGCAAACACATAGCAACCACACAGAATACCCTAGCAACCCCATAGCAAGATCCTAACAACCACTCAGAACATTGTAGCAACTACACAGCAGCACGCTAACAGCCACTTAGCAAAGCAACGTGCCAATAACCATTCAAAACACATTAGCAACCACATGGAAACAACCATTCAGGGATGTGTTTCCCACAATCATAGTTTCATGTAATTGTAACTTTGTTTAAAAAAAAAAAGATTGGAATAAGCAATTAAACTCATTTCGGAAAATTCAGATATTAGAACTACATGTTGTTTAGGTAGCAACATCGTTTTGAAACAACACCAATGTCTATAGCCGCTTTCCGACCAAGTAGTTACAGGAACTTAGTTATAGGAACTGTCCACTTCTAAACAGTTCTATGAACTACTCTCCCCCAAACTCGGTTTTGCTGTTTGCGTTCGCACTGGCCAAGTGGCCATAGGAACTGGTAGGAGGGGTAAGGGAGTGACGCAAGCACGGCGACTTTTATTTTGATGGAGTGACGGACCTTTATTTTGGCGGCGCCAGAGCAAACAATGCTCGCATTCTCTGTGTTTATTAGTTAGTGATCTGTCTAACAGTACTGTTTAACATGTTATTGGATAGAACTGTTATAGAAAGTAGACAGTATATGAAAAAAAGGTTATTAGCCTATGCCATGTGGTTGATGTCCAGTGTTGCTAGCTGAGCAGAAATACATAATCATGTTTGACTTGGTCCCCTCAAAGTTGCGTTGGATTTTCTCTTCAGCATAAAGGTTTAGAGACCCATCTATCACTGTTTTCCATGTTTGTATAGTTAGTTTCTGGAGTAAATATATCAGGCTATAATCTGTGTGTTTACATTCTAGCTGTTTTAAAAATGGCGGGTGCTGGTGTTCCGCGTGCGTTCGGTCAATCAGCGAACACTAACGTCACGGGTAGTTCCTATAGTGCTGGTTTAGACCCTACTCTGAAGTAGGACCCAAATTAGTTCCTCCAAATGGAGTTCCTAGAACTAAAATCGTTCCTAGTGCAAATTCACTCTCTAACAGTAGGTGGCTAGCCTGGTTAAAACCAGACCATTCTCAGTAGTAACTGAGTTATGGTCTGGCAAAGCTTCATTAATAACTCATTTCCAAAGGGGCGTCACCAACGGACGTCGCTCAAATGCCTATAGGCGCAATTGGATAGACCTAAAACCAATCAGAGCGATCGTCATCGTGTAAAGCCATATGCTGCATCCCAATTCGCCTAAGTTACACCACGGCATAAAAGTATGTAATCTTGTTGTGAAGAAAAGGTATTTACTTCTGAATGTGTAGCAAAAAAGTAGGCAAGCTTTGGGACATACTACTTCGTCATCTTTATCGGACGGATCTGTCGCGTGCATCCTGTCACGTAAACTGCCCTGTCAATCATCTTGTCACAGTTAAAATCCTCTATTAAATCTAATTTAATTTCCTACCGTTTCGGAGAGAAATGTAGTAGCATGTTCATCTGCCAGTGGGTCTTTCATGGAGACTGTCCTCATGTGTTTGCAATTTGAATATAATAATGCATTTAAAAGTTGGTGCGCTTCACCAACAGACGTCGCTCAAATGCCTCTGGGCGCAATTGGATAGACCTAAAACCAATCGGTGCGATAGGCATTGTGTAAAGCCCGCCCCAACGTTTCTGATTGGTGCCGCGATTTCGACGGATTAGAAATGGGCTTGAATGAGCTCTTTGCCAGACTACTTGCAGAGCAAATCTAAATTTGCCGGAAGTTGTCTGGGTTTTCCCAGGCTAGTAGGTGGCACTTATAGAAAATAAATATTGTGGTTACCGTAGACAAAGCAATGCTGTGCCTACAAACACTACTTCAGCGAAAGATGAAAACTCTTCTGAAGTCCTTTCCCTTCAGATGTACATTTATAACGTGATTTAAAAGAAAATGAATAGCTTTCTGTTGTTTGTTGTTAAATGAACTATAATAATGACATTGTGATCTTGAATCACTTAATTTGAAAAAGTTCTTACTGCACCACCTGTGTGTGACATCATTAACAACAATCCTTGTTGAAACAACATGGTTCAATCAATGGAGGAGCGACCATGTTACTACTCAGGAAAAATGTAATTTTAATTTCTCCAACAATGCATCATAGTACGGTGAACAAACAGCGAGCTACATTGTTGTACAGGGAATGCACCCCAGAATACCTTGCAGCGATGCTCTGGCAACCATCTAGATCTATAGATCTATTTACACTGAAACGTTTGGCTCTTAATTCGTACAGTTTGTGGGTTCCCTGAAGCTAATTACCCTGAAAGGAACTTAAAAATGAGCCTATACGCATCAGGTCTCCAAACAGCTCCCTATTAGGATCGATAAATCATACCTGCTGTTCAAAACAATGTCCACACCTGCTTAATGTTACTAAAGAGCTTTCGGATTGTCCTGAAAGACCATTTCAGTTTAGTCCTAAAGACTGGTCGGAATTGTTCTCAGCATGCTACCAGTTTCAGGAGCTTTAAAAGCTCTTCAAACAAGAGTCGGACACATCTGGGTGTGAGATCTGCTCTCAGTTCCGTTGTTAAAAGCAAATCAAAAGAGAGTTCGCTTCAAGACTGTTCTGAAAGATTCATGTGGCGGCCCTGAGAGGATGACACACAAACATCATTTAAAGTAACAAGGCTTTTTTATTTTGTATTTTTTTAGAGCAGATGGAGGACAAGCGTAGCACTTTGACGTATGAATGTTACAATGGGATCTCACTTAGTGCTTGATTGCTGAAAGCTCATACATACTATAGTCTTAAAAGTTTGACATGGCCGATGTGCACGGTCAATTACGGCTTGTCTTGATACCACTGAAGCCCTAAGAATCTCGAGGATCCAAAGCTCATGCTTTATTCTTATCTCTAGCTAAACACATCTGGGCTACATTTTTTTTTTTTTTTTTTTTGCCAGGTTTGGATTCTGTGAGCAACCTTCCCTTCTTGTCCAACTTTGTTCAGCGAGCAAAGTCAACCTTGAGGGTGTATTTTCTGATAAATCATAGTAGAAGAACACAGCACCATATATAGCCAATTAAGTTCACTCAAGGCTGGGAAGGGACTGTGAGAATTGACACACATGTTCACTGCCAGCAAAGACGCCCGGGCATAGTTTGTTTTGTTTAGAGGGCTCAGGAGACTCGAGCCACTCGGGTGGAGACACAACGGAATACGGTTGACACTATGTTCCACTTGGGCGGCTACTTCAGGAACAGAAAACGGTCAACAGCATCATAAACAGGCTATTTGTTAGTTTTCAGCCTTTTACTTGCACAACTAGTGCTGGAAAGTCTTAAAGGTGAAGTGTAATTTCTGTACCGCTACCAAATGGAAAAGCAAAAATAAGGAAGTTTTAAAGTTTTCCCAGACACACACTGCCATTGGTCGCCAAACAAATGACCTATTTTAAGGTCACACCATTAGTTGAGCCAATTTATTATTATTGTTATTATATATATATATATATATATATATATATATATATATATATATATATATATATATATATATATATATATATATATATATATATCATTATTTTAAATGCATGTATTCTCTTTTAAAATTCAATTAATTGAATACTACTACTACTAGCCTACTATTACTACTAGAAATATACTGTATAGAGATAATATTTACAAACTAATATAAACTAATAATAACTAAGTTTTGTTATTGTTAACTAAAATTAAAACAATTTTAAAAAGTTTTATTTGAAATAAAGCTGAAATAAAATAAAGTAAAAAAAATATATATATAAAAAATTATATACATATATATATATATATATATTAGAAGAAAACTTAAACTTAGAAAATTCTGCCATGGAAACTTACAGTAACTAAAATAAAATAAGTTGAAGCTAAAGTACAAAGATTACTAAAGCTATAAAATAAAAATAAATTAAAGCTAAATATAAGCATAAAAATAATAATGAAAAAAAAATAAAATAATCGCACACAATTACTAAAACAAATATTAAAATGAAACCTGAAAATATGAAAATAAAAGCTAATTTAAAATAGTATTAAATATAAACAATACTAAAATAACAAAATATGATTCACATTAAACTCATGGCCAAATCATTTGGCAGTGTGAATAATCCTTTCTGTTTTTAATACAAAGTGAAGAATAAAGCTGTTCTTGTCATTCGTTAACATTATCATTTCCACTTCTTGGTTATGTTCCAGATATGAAAATGTAGTAAATTAGAAATATCTTGGAATGAAATGACCCGGTGAACTTTGTCTTTTAGATGAAGAGATTACATTATCTCAGGGAAGAATAAAAGACAGAAAACTAAGCTCTAAATTTGGCACAAAAACCGACATTGAAAACAAAGAAGATTCAGAGAGAGGGAAAACGGAGCATCTGGGTTGAACCCAGGAGAGCTCATGCATATTTCATTATCAAGGAAAACAGTCACATCCTCTAAGAAGTTAAGAATAAATCACACATCTGAAAAAAAAATCTTTGGATGCATATCCTGCATTTAATAATAATGAATATGGAAGCAGCTTCAGACTGAAACAGATACAGGCATCACTGTAGTGACTTGAGTTCACAGTTTTATGTCAAAGTCAATTGTGAAAAATGGTCAGGAGACAATACATCAATGTATTTTAAATAGCCTAAGGGGCCGTTTACATGGCAGTTTTGAATTAAAAACAGATTTTTTTTTTTATGTGTTTTGACCATTCATTTACACGACAACGGCATTTTGGGGGCCTGAAAATGCTAATCTTTGAAAACGGGATTTAAAGTGCAAGTTATCGTCTCCATGTACACTACCAAAACGCAAATTTGCGAAAAGGGTGACTTCATGCGCACGTGTATTACGTGTTCAATCTATTGATGCGTAGTGTTTCTTTACAAAGTAACATCGCCAACTAGTGGCCCGGCATGAATAATACAGCGTTTTTAATCGTGTTCGGGAATTCGTGAACAGGGATCGTTTTGACACCTGGACCCGATGTCATAGTGGGGTGCTAAAGTGCCAGCTAGTTTCTCCTTATGGAGGATCCCTTTACCACTCTACAGATAAAGCGTTGTCGGGAAAATTCGGTTCGCGTATCTACCCCGAAGTGATACAATTCTGTATCAAATATGTTAAGGCCAGACAAGTATAGTTTAAGGCTTGGTTTGTAGGGAATTACAAACCTGCGCACATATATTCAAACGCGCATACCAATAGACTGAACTCGTAATACGCATGTGCACGCCATCAGCGTTCTCACAGGTTTCGCGTTTAAAGTCTGTGTAGAGTTTCCTGTTAAAACGGTGTCGTGTTAGCGGCCCCTAAGTTAATAACTAATGATCATTGCGACGGAAGTGAATCAATCAAATTAACTTTAGCTGGAAAATAACTTTATTCAAGTAATGCTATAAAGCCAAAACAATCTCTGTTACTTTAAACTATCCTTGTATCTCTGTAAAGCCGCTTTGGAACAATCTACATTGTTAAAAGCGCTATATAAATTAAGATGATTTGACTTGACAACATTGTCTTCTGTATGAGCAAAAAATGCAATTTTCCGTCATTGTCGTATAAACAGACCCTAGTATAACTTCTCTGAACGACGTAAAACATGGACACATATTTATACTATAAATATAAAAACAAAGAGGTAGAAATATTGGCCTGTCAAATCATTATTAAAATATTTTTGAGCTCTAAATGCTAATCACGGCACCAGAGTGAGGTTTTGGGACGATTTAAAAGACACTACAGTGTAGTTTCTTTACAATAGTGTGTTGTTTTCTCCAAGGTAAACTTCCTCGATTTCTTCCGTTTTTGCTTCAAAAAGCCTTCGGCTTGTGGCTACTGGGTCAAAAAACTGTTAGCTGCAACTGAGCTCATCAAAAATTAAACGTGAAAAATCCATACTTTTTGTTTTTCCACAAAGTCAGACAAAGAAAGAAACTCAGGCCACAAACTGTCAAGTTCATTGCCCCATTGTCATCACTAATGACAAATACAGCTTTACACTGTAATCGCACACTAACGCACCAACACACACACACACACACACACGTCAAACGAAATCCACATATCACAATACTGTCAGCCGTCTAATGGTTACCGTACAGTTAATTCTCCAGCCCTTATCAATCTCAGTTTAGCTTCATGTCCTGTGCTGTCAAACACAGCCGCTGTTTTTAAAGTTTAATCCCGTTGTCTGCATTTGCTCTGTGAGTCAGCAAGAACACCAGACAACAGTAATTAAAGGCCCAGATGTGCGGCCATCCTCGCTGATTAGCGATTTAATACACCACCCACCTGAGTAAGCGGTCAATTGTGAAGTAAACATGCCAGTGCAAACAACATCTAAATATAAACTTACAAACATTAGCACAGTAAACAAATAGCTAAGTCCCAGTTTGTGCTAGTTAATCAGTTTGGGGGAGACATTTTTTTTTCATGTTTTTGAAAGAAGTCTCCAAAGCTGCAGTTATTTGAGCATAATACAGTAAAAACAGTGATATCATAAAATAATTACAATTTATAACTGCATTCTATTTGAATATATTTTAAAATGTATATACTTATATATATAAGTATTAAAGGGATACTCCACTTTTTTGGGAAATAGACTCATTTTACAACTCCCCCAGAGTTAAACAGTTGAGCTTTACCGTTTTCGAATCCATTCAGCCGATCTCCGGGTCTGGCGGTAGCACTTTTAGCATAGCTTAGCATAGATCATTGAATCGGACAAGACCAAAGAGTTTCGATATTTTTCCTATTTAAAACTTGACTCTTCTGTAGTTACATCGTGTACTAAGACCGACAGAAAATGTAAAGTTGTGATTTTCTAGGCTGATATGGCTAGGAACTATACTCTCATTCCTGCGTAATAATCAAGAAACTTTGCTGCCGTACCATGGGTGCAGCAGGCGTAATGATATGACGCAGCGCCTGAAAATAGGTCTAATAGGTTAGACAAACCTAGTCCCGGTCACGTTGGAAGTTACAGAGCTGGGGACTATTTTCAGGCGCTGCGTCATATCATTACGCCTGCTGGACTCATGGTACGGCAGCAAAGTTTCTTGATTATTACGCAGGAATGAGAGTATAGTTCCTAGCCATATCAGCCTAGAAAACCGCAACTTTTCATTTTCCGTCGGTCTTAGTACACGATGTAACTACAGAAGAGTTAAGTTTTAAATAGGAAAAATATCGAAACTCTTTGGTCATTTTTTTGAGAGAGATGCTAATGGTCTTGTCCGATTCAATGATCTATGCTAAGCTATGCTAAAAGTGGTACCGCCAGACCCGGAGATCGGCTGAATGGATTCAAAAACGGTAAAACTCAACTGTTTAACTCTGGGGGAGTTGTAAAATGAGTCTATTTCCAAAGAAAGTGGAGTATCCCTTTAATAATACACTTTATTCCTGTGATGGAATGAATATTCAGCATCATTACTCCAGTCTTCAGTGTCACATGATCCTTCAGAAATCATTAATATGTTGATTTGTTGCTCAAGAAACATTTGTCATTATCAATGTTGAAAACATCTGGAAACCGTCATAACCTACAATTTATTTCATAAAAAAAAATAATCTTGTAACATTATCAGTGTTACTCTCATTGTTGATCAAATTAATGCGTCATTGCTGTATAAAAGAAAATTTTAGTCTCACTGACCTCAAACTTTTCAATAAAAGTGTAAGTCTTGTTGCTTCTTAAATCAAAGTTTAAGATAAAGCCCTTGTTAATAGTGTCAGAACATATTACTCTCATTTCAACACAATAAGAAGTTAATACAACACATGGGAAAAAAGATGAAAAGAAAAGAAGTCTTTTTGTCTCACTTAGCCTACAATAACAGATCTTTTCGGTCACGAACAGACAGTAGAACTCTCATTCATTAATATTTGTTCATAACTTCAGAGTTTATTGAGGTGTAAGAATCCTAAAACCTGACCTCCGTGGGCACAGGAAGCTTCTCAACAGGCCGGGGCATCTATTTATACCACCACATGCTAATTAGCTGGCATGCTAGAGAGGACAGCCGGAGAGCAACCAAACCAAAGAAACATCCCTGCCAGACTGAAGCCATGATTCAAACAAGCAAATCTCCGTAAAACTACCAGCAAATACATCACATTCTCGGAATTTCATCCTTGGTTTTCTAAATACGCTGAGAAAATACAATGAAACCATGTTGAGTACTCACATATTCATACTGCATCTCCTTAATGAGACCGTAAAAATGGCAGTAATGCAACTGATGCTGCTGATTTTCATGCATTTGCATATAACCAAAGACCCTTAAGGCAAGCAAGTTCACTTGGCGGCCATCTTGGAAACACCTGCAAGCTGCTGTTTACTATGTAAGTAGCATGGTCATGAATGGGAAAAAAATTATGGTTTTCAAGATACTTTGATACATATACATACATTCATACATACACGCAACTTGTATATGTTGTACACACAATATAATATATATGTGATATATAAAGGAGTTATATAAATGCACAATATATATTTGAATTAATATTCAAATTATGTTGTAACCTTTACAAACAACAAAACTTAACATAATCAATACATGTTGGGAAACAAACCATAAGAGAGTTACATTTTTAACTCTTATTTCTTGTTCCCTCTTGTTCTGTTTTACCCCCATCCAAACAAACTTGTACAGTATGTTTATAAAATTGAGACAAAAAGAGACTGATGTCTCAGAGAGATGGCTAACAGAAGAAACGACAGGCCCAGTGTGAGCGACAGTAGGGGAAATCTAACATAGATTCGCGGTAGCCTGCGGTGTCTTGTCAAGGGGGATGGAAGCGTACATCGGATATGCGTGTTCAGGAGACATTTGGGCCAGCCGGCTCCGGGATTTCATTTTGAAGGCCGACGGATTTGATTCCACATGCCGCCCTCTCTGACAGCCGGCACCATGGGGCCTAGATGCTTTAATCCGAGGATAAGCAAGAAGAAGGTGGGATTTTACCTGCTCACACACACACACACAGACACACCAAGCGAATACAAGCATTTGCTGTACCTCAGGCCAATCTCTCTCGTGCAGCCGAGGCCTCTGAAGTCACCACCAAACAGATGCTCCTGGCAAAGAAGGCTTTCAACAGGTCTTTGGGGAAAAAACAGTCAAGTGTGAAGAGTGCACATACCCAGAAATGCATTCTAAAGGGTATATGCATTCAAAAATGGAGGCAAAGACCTCCTCTGTTCAAAGGGTAGAAGTAGGTCACACTTTCAGGTATCTGGCACTATGTGTGCTGCATTAACAAAACACAAAATGGAAAAGTAACTGAGCTGTAGTTTTGAGCTCACACTTTTAGCTGACTTTGTCACACTGAGCGTGTAAAGGTTGTTTTAATGAGCAAGGGAATCTACCCAGCTAACAGGGAACATTCTCAGAACTTTTGCTAACGTTCATGGCAAGCTTCTTTCAAAGTTATGAACAAACATTATTCCAGTAACGTCTGTAGAATGTTCATTCAAAGTTATCTGGTCTTTAATAATGTTCTCAAGACATTAGCACAAAAACCTTTATATAGTTTACGGAGTGTAGTTTTTTATTTATTTTACTACGTGTTTCAGAATGTTCAGAGAACATTCAAAAGTTTGAAGAATGATACAATTCTTAATGTTCGCATAACCAAGAAAAACATTTTAAAAAAAGAGGACATTTTAAACGTTTTAGAAAAATAACGTTTTCATCACTTCATGGGAACGTTAGCAAACCATTGTTTGAACTTGTTTTAGCTGGGTGAGGTGGACAAAGTACACAACTTCCTTACTTGAGTAAAAGTAAATACTACTGGTACAAATATTACAAGTAAAAACAAAATCATAAAATCAGCCATAATCAAGCCATAATCTTTTTTTTTTTTTTACACTCCTACCACCAAAAGAAGTACACATCTGTGTATCCATCCATGCACCTTTGAATCAAGTGGTCTATAAAAATCCAACCTGGTTTAAAACAGCTACACAACTATAGCTGTATAACTGCCCAACAGCAACACTAACAAACAGCAAAACAGAAAGACCTATTTGCCATGGATGCGTGCCCTGCGCCGAGGATCTGTCTTCGTCCATTTTGCCACCAGTTGATTAGTGTTCAAAGAAAATGATGGGAAATCACTGAACTTCACGACACGTGACCCAACAAGATTGATTACTGACAGGCTGTCTGTCACCTGCAAAAATTCAATCACGGTTTAGAGAAAAAAAAAAAATAATAATCATCCCCTGACTGACGTTACTACTTTCTACTCAAGGACCTTGACAGAAATGTAGTGGAGTAAAAAGTATTATATTTGTCTTTCAAATGTTGTGAAGTTAAAGTAAAAAGTTTCCAGAAAAAAATAATACTCAAGTAAAGTACAGATACTCAAAAAGTGTACTAAGTGTAACAGTACTCAAGTAAATGTACCTACTGTCCACCTCTGCATTTATCATTAGCAAAGCGTGCCACAAAAACAAACTAGCTTAGCCGTCACACTACTGTTCAGATATGAATTTTCAATATGATGCTGGTCTTTCAGGTGTGAATGAATCTTTAAGTGAATTAATTATGTTTACTGAAGTCACTCTCTTGTGTTTTGATGCAAACAAATAGCATTTAAAGTGTCAAGTCATTGCTAGGTCCAACTAAACGAACATGTCCTTTCACTGAACGAGTCAATTTTGAGTCTGAATGACTGACCCTGAAAGAGACATCTTGTTCGTGAACACACCAAATGAACTATTACAGGGGTGCCCAATCCTGCTCCTGCCGATCGACTGTCCTGCACAGTTCATCTCCAACCCTAATCAAACACACCTGATTTAATTTTCAAGTGATCCTGAAGACCTTAATTGGTTGCTTCAGGTGTGTTTGATAAGGGTTGGAGATGAACTGTGCAGGACAGTCGATCGGCAGGAGCAGGATTGGGCATCCCTGAACTATTACATCTTTTTTTGTGAATGATATGACTGAACGAAAGAATACAAATAAACTAATTTATTTTGGCTAATCAATAAATTTGACAATAAGATTCTGGACATTGTTAGGCAAGCTTTTCTGTTCATTGCTAGTTTTCTTGTGCAGCGCTAAGCTCATCACAGAAAGCCAGTGGACTTTGCTGTCTTCCATTTCTATCACGCTTTATCCCTTTCTCTCTTTCACTCCCCACACATAAACACAAACATAAAAATACTGCAGATTGAGATGAGGAACCATATCAAGGTCACTCTCTTATCTTCAGGCCACATGACCCACCCTGGACCCTCAGGGCGGCTTGTGTCCCTCTGTGACCCATAATCATGCACTGGGCTGAGCCTTTGAGTCATGATCCCCCTCTCATTTCACGTATCCCTGAAGCTGAAGCAAGCGTGCATCCAAAGCACTGCTGGTACAAAACGATTTATGCCTTTTTATATCCGAACTAGTAGCTTTTTAGTGGCTTGGAATTGAAAACAGGGAAGGAAATTACATAAGTTCTTCCTAAAAGTGATATGTAAAAGGAGAATACACAGTAGAAAACACTTTGTGTGACAAACAAACCAATTTAGAGGAGATATTGCTATTGTACATCCACACCAGAGAGATATTAAACACTGAAAACAGATTATTGAGTCACTTATTTGAACTGAATCGATTCAGTCAAATTTGTGAACGAATCATTTAGACCAGTTTAATGAACCAGTGTTTTTATTGTTAAATAAAACTAAAAATATAAAAAATGATATTCAGTTCGGGAAACGCACCCCAGTTGGGTAATGACACTTTTGGGAAAAGCACCCCCTGAACGTGATCAAGACCACAAAAATGGGTCCTTACAAGGAAACCGTCTCTTGAAGAAAACAGAGTTGAAAGCGATGCAATAAAGAGCAATCAAACTGCAGAAGTGGATGCGACAGAAGCAATTTGGGGTCCGGCGAACCCCACGGCTGTGCACTTGATCTCTCGTGACTACAATATGAGTACAGTTTGTTTGGTTCCATTCTGCATCCGTCCCATTTATTACAATTCCATTCCGTTTACTTTTCCGAGCTATTGTAACAACACAAACAATTCGGCATAACTGTTTACTCCTGGTGTTTTAATCCATCTATTTTGTCCACTTTCAACCACTGCTGTCCTGATTTCTTCGAGGGGATTGTCTATTGGCGGGTAAACGTATGTTTTTTCTTTCCAGATCTTTCGATGTAATGGACAAAATTACGACAAAAGAGGCGACGGAAAAACATACGAAGAGCATCAGCTTTCGTTTCTGCTCTGACAGCCGCAAGAACACGCGGAACTGTGAGTGTGTGTTGGAAATCAGGATTGGTGAGAGAACATTGTGCTTGGTAGGCCATCTTCAAACCAAACTTGGGTCTTCAGCCGACAAAGCTTAAATCCCGTACGGCTAGCGTGCTCGCTATTATGTTGACACCTATGGTCAGTAGGCGGAGAGTAGGCGGTCTTTTGCGGAAGTGGTCGAAAGTGGACAAGCTCAAAACGTTTTAGACCCCGTTTAGTTTACACCTTCATTTAGTGTCATCCTCTTGTGATCCGATCAACCAAAAAAACATCTTAATTCTAGGTGTAAACAGGGCAAATATCTAACTCCTCCGGTCCTACTCACCCCAATCTGAACAGGACTCGAATCGGAGTCTCAAGCATGGAAGGCGGACATGCTAACAAGGACGCTAGTGTGCCTCTTGAGATTGGTGAAGTGAGGTTTACTCTCACAGCTCTTACTAGCTGGCCTTCATTACGTAATGTTTGACCATTAGGCACGAAGTGAGAACTGAGAACTGTTTATGGAATATTTTCGCTACTTGACTGCATTTTAAATGATCAATCCTCTCAGTGCCGTTCCATTCCTCAGAATTCAACAGATTGTCCTCTGGAATCAATGCTGGAAATACATTGAAAAAGTCTGTCAGAGTCTGGTGATGAGTAAATGCCCCCCACACACACATACATACAGAAAACCTACACCCTGACTAACCATCTCTTTAGCGCCTAGCGCGTAAAGAAACCGATTTTTAGAAAGCGTTCAGACTATCTGCTTTCATTCGCCCTCCCATTTTCAGACACGGCAGACACATATTAACTTCCAAATTGAGTTCGGAAACAGCTTAGGCATTATAATGCTTCACAAAAGGGGTCTTTTCAGACATTCACATGGATTGAATCTTGGGGGCTCAGCTTATTTCAATTTCATTCAAGAATTGAACTCTTCATGGACAATTTAACATGGCCGTGCTCTATTTTTTATTCTCCCCCAGATCTTCAGGCCGGAGCCGCATGCTTTCTGCAGGGCGGAAGCCGAGACAAGCGTTAGACAGTTTGCTCGCTGTTTGGGGAATAAGGCAGCAATATCCATTCGAAATGTCAGCAACAGGCAACAATTTAATACTCCCACATATCAACTTCAATCCCTGCGGGCGTTGTAAAAGGGAAGCGACATTTACAAAACAATGCCAGCAAATACCATGCGACCAAAGATGGAAAGCAAACTCGGAAAGCACCTTGTTTTAGTGTCATCGGGAAAATTGGTGCATATGCTAACAAGGGCGATTTCATTTTTTAAATTCCACATGATGTCTTAGTTGAAAAGAGCCCAGTTCTTTCCCTGTCTGTTGCGTGGTCCGCGGGGATTGGCTGTTTTTGTGCTCCTGTCTGGTCATAATGAGGCCCACAAAGGCACTGTGAAGACAGACGAATATTTCCCTTGACGTTGATGAATAGCTAGCATGAAACCATGGTTAGCAACATAGAGTGCAGATAACATTGACATGCAACCAGAAAGAAGTAGTGAGCCATATAATTACCTATTTATATCAAACATTTCTCATAAAATTTCTAGCACAAATAAATATGCATACATATTAATATGCATTTTTATATATTTACACTTATATGAACTTATTTTCATTACATTCCCAGCGTAAATAAATATTATGTGTAAATATTAAAGTCCCCCTGTGGTGAAAATCAAGTTTTTGATGTTGTTTATTTGTCTATGTGGTGTTTTTAATTTGTGCAAATTCATAAGCAGGGTTGCCAACTTTGGGACTTTGGCTGGAGTGAGACTCTGTAAAACATCAGTGCGCGCGCGTAACCCTAACCCTAATTTAAAAAATGTCAGTCCTTGTTTACTTAGTATAAACCCTGATTTATGAAAAAAATGTTTACAATTAATGTATTGATTGCACTATAAAAAAAATAAAGATAGGGGTGATTAAATGACAAACATGTAAAACAACAACATCAAAACAATAAAAAATCTCAAAACAAAAGGGACACATAATAGTTACTCCACCTCCCCAGAAAACCACAACACAAGTTTCACACATTAGGCCTGTTGTAGCCTATGCCACAGTGGCAGTGTTGGCCTGCTTTCACCACCTCTGCAGGAGGCTCGTATCTGAAGCAGGGTTCAATCCGTTCATGAACGTTCATTGCGTTTGTCACGTGACAAATGAACGAAAGACTCGGAAGGTAGAGTAATTATTTATGTTCCCTGTAAATTATTTTTGACTGCATTATAATGATCTCTTAATTCAGAATATGATAAAGACTGCGTAGGTGGATGTGTTCGGGGAATTTGGCTGTTAAAAGTATAACATTTAAAGCCCCTTAAATGAACGAAATGACTCGAAAAAAAGATTCGTTAATGAACGAGATCAAACAAGCGAGTCAGTAAAATGATCCGAACTTCCCATCACTCACAGGGTGTCATCAAGTGACAGTCTGTTCCTGGTGTCAGTCTTGTTTAGGCCAATAACTGAAAAGGTTCGCTCAGCATCCGCATTTGAGTGTGGCAGGCTCAACACAATCTGGGCAATCTTTGATCATTTGGGGAATTTTAAAATGCCACTTGCCTGATTTGCCAAAACGTAATTTGTACCATGAGCCTATTTTTATTGAGCAATTAGCTAGCCCACATAACGCACGGCACATCAGACAACATTCGCAACTATAGCTGAAGTCTGTACTTTCGGCACACAGACTGATTAGGCAAGGCTACATCTGTAGTGAAAGGCACACCATTTTATTATCTGCTTACCTTGATTGTCATCCAAACTTTCAAACGCGCATCAGTGGCTCCGACTCCGAACCTATGCTCCGAACTCTCTCTGAACTTTTCACACGCAACTGACGTATCAGGTGCAAGGTTTTCAGCGAATCCACGATCAGAGCTGCAGTGAGAATGTTGTAGGCAGATGTTACAACTGTGGGCCAACTCCTCTCCTGTCATTAATACGCTGTGGTCTAGTCATCAACAGAAAATTTACGGATTGAGAGGGGAGAAAAATGGATTTTGGCGTGACATTTCTTGCGTGTGCGTGAGAGCGTGAGATTGATGCTGAAAGCGTGAGTGTCACGCCAGATGCGTGAGAGTTGGCAACCCTGCATAAGTCAACACCATTGCTGAGTATTTTCTCTTTAAAACTGCATGTGATCTAAAGACAGTCTCAAAAAGGCAGTTTGAAATCACTGGTGTTTCTGACGTCACAAACTACCTTGTAACCAATCACATCAACGTGTAGCGGGCTTTAGCATATCATTAACAGCGAACTAGCAGGGGAGTATCTGTTGATATGAAAAATTGGGTAGATTTAGCAATATAGTGGGTGTATGATGTATATTACGATGTAATGATGACCTATATGCCTTTCTCCACTAACGTTCTGTGTTGTTCAATGCATTTCTAATTATTGTTAGAGGGCTGCTGTCTGACTCTGAGATGGCGAAGGCGAACATGGTTTGTGTAACATTAGCAACACATTATTAGCTGTTTGATTACATAGTCTAGCAAAAGGCTAAACATATTAATTACCGTTATGTTTCTGCTGTTGTAAAGAGCGACACCATTGTGCAGTGTTCACCTCAGTAAGTTGGCCGATGAATCTGTGAGCTGGCATGAGTGGAGACGGGGCTAATTAGAATATTCATGGTTCCACATAATACTAAATGAAGCAAGGGTGTATAGTTGCATTCAAGCTATTTTAAGGTATGAAGAACAGAAAAAAAAAGGGATACAATTATTGATTTAATTATTGATTGAAATGTCAAATAAAAACAATGTTTTATATTTTAAATAATCTTGTTGAACTAAAATGCTACAAGTGAAAATAACTCTTTTGTTTATTTTATAACTTTTATTTTATTAAGAGCTTGATAGGATTATCCGTGACAGATGACAAGTCTGACATCATTGCAAACTTTCACATTATTATACACGTTCACACAGAAGACTTAAAATGTATTTAAATATATATATATATATATATATATATATATATAGTTTTTAACAATGCTAAAACATATCTATTTTATACATACAATACAAAACAATTATTTAATTTTTTTAGGCTAATTAAACAACATAGGCCTACACATATTGATAGATAGATAGATAGATAGATAGATAGATAGATAGATAGATAGATAGATAGATAGATAGATAGATAGATAGATAGATAGATAGATAGATAGATAGCATTTTTGCATTTCTCAGTTGATTTGACAGGCAGCTCAGAAAGAGGCGCAGTCACAACTGAACTGATGCAGAGGGGCCGCTATGATGGGAATAGCCACGCGAACGTGTGCGCGTGAGTGTGTGTGCACCCACTTCCTGACATGAATGTGTAGGAACACACCCATTATTCTAAAGCAAAGCTGTGTGACGGCACGCGGCCTCCGAGCGGCGCGGCGTCATGATCGATGGCGGCCATTAATCACGCCAGCGCCGCAGCCGGAGATTGATGTGCAGAAATTCAAATCTTCAAGCAGCGTTTTGAAAATTAAAGCAGCGAGGCAAGGTTAGGAACCTTTCCGGTGACGCTGAATGAGAGGGCTGGGAGCAATGAGCTCCCAGGGGTAAAGGAATCTCACGCAGCGGCTCGGAGAGCTTCTTTTAACCTTTGAACCGCCAGCTGTCACGGACACCTGAGCGCTGGCTGAAGAGTGGAAGAAATAGCTAAATTAAACTCCACAGTCAACTTCGACCAATAAATGAGTCAAGTATGTATTTGATTATTTGAATCACAAAATGACCTAGATAAGAATATTTATTTACACAATTTTTTAGGTTTCTGCTATTTGCACTGTGCAAATAGCGATAGATGCTAGCAACAAAAAAATATTTTTTAGTAATAGTTGAGTTTTAGTAATAGTAATGTTTGATGCAATTTATACTTGTTGTGCACATAGCCTACTATTTGTGCCTGCCACTCAGTGTATTGTATATGATAAAACAGTGCAATAACAACATATTCAGTGTGTGTATGTGTCACAGGTAGTTGTATTGAACAAAGCGCACATCAGTAAACAGTCATTAATTCAAAGACACTCAAGAAAACGGTGAATCAACAACAGGTGAACTGATTTATTAAATTAGGATGACAAACTGAAAGATAGGTCATAGGGCAAAGCAGGGAAACAACTAAGACACAACATTTGTTACAGTGTGATTATATCTATTAAAATCATAAATGGATGCAGCCTTATTGGGACATTACTTGTCCCTTTCCCTGAAGCCCTCCTCTAACACCTACCTGACCATTAAACACTTTATTCCATTTCCACCTATTCTATACACGTTAGGCACTTCATATCCACTTTTCAAATATGGACATTGGTCGTCAAACTGGTAAGCTCAGTCCACTTTTACAGCTTATAATGCTCTTACAAACAATTCTGACTCAAACTTTAAGGGAAAATGTTGTTTAGATAAAAACAGAAAGAGTTGTTGGAAGCTTTGTGATGCTGAAATCGTGGGACCACGGTGTAGTTCATTTATAGCCTACCTTTAGCTTTTTACTTCTGGCGACTGCATTTACGCTTCAAAATTCATAAGAGTTGTGTTCATCTGTGAAAATAATCTTAATGGACAAAACCTGTAAGTATCATAAACTTTTGTTGATCACAAAGTTTATTTTTTGCCACTATCCAAAAGCCTATGGAAAAATCCTCTTGTTTTTTTTGTCGAGGGAACCACCCAGACAGCAACATTGTGTCGGCTCAGATCTGGCCCACATCTGGTACACGCGGAATCCACACGTACCAGATGTGGGCCGGATCTGGGCCGACACTATGTTGCTGTCTGGGCAGTGTGATGCTAACTTCCGAGTTGGCCCACACATTTACGTCATCCCTGCAGCACGCTATAGACACTCTGTTTTTGGCAATTAGTGACGTAAAAGTATACTCTGCAACATATTTCTTATTTACATAATCTCTTTTATTTTCATGTGAAACAGAAAAAATGGACACACTTTAGATTAGGGTCCAATTGTCACTATCAAGTCTCACATGCGCTCCACATAAGGTAGACTGTTCCAAATCAATCACTTTCAATCAGGATGCTGCCTATGTAGGCATCGATTCAGCTTACATAGTTTCTGGATTTAGCGTCAGAGATGGGTCATGGCTAAGTTCAGCAAGACAACACGGATGCATTTCTGCAAGCTCAATAATTCAGACTCCTACTTTTCCAGGTCATAGAGACATTTACGGTTATTTGCGCCACCAGTTTGTCAGGAGGCGCTGGTTCAAAACCTCGCCATTGAGAGGAATGTTTTACAGCGGGACATAAAGCGGAGAAGCAGATGGGAGGATTTAGTTCCAAAATGGCTGCATGACAAAGAAAAACTAAACTCACTTGAAAAAAAAAAAAAAGTACACGCTCTTGTGATCTCCTCTTTTCAAATGCGTGTTAGGAGCGAAACGCTAAACTCATCAGAGGTGATGATATTGCTCATTTCGCCGAGGGCCCAAGGCATTGATTCCAGTCCTGCCTTTACATAAAGTGCCTAGTTCCAGAGGGCTCTATAAATTCAGTCAGTCGCTATGGGAAAGGGCAGTGTCGCACGCTGTTAATTTAATAAAGGAATTGGGACCTAGATTCCTCCCACCCCGTAAATAAAACATCTTGAATTTTCCTAATGGCTTATTATAGTAACGTTTTTTCACATTTTCTGTTCTTTCCATTTTGAAAATTACATATGTGGCTCCTAAGAAGCTGTTAAGGGTGGATTTATTTCTTTGGACAAAAAAAACATTGAATCATTTGCAGAGGCCTCTAAAATGTTATGCCTGAAGCAGTGTTAATAGTCTAAAACAAGCCTTTTATATCAAATTGGTTTCGCAAGCCTCAAAGAGAAACATACGTTCCCCTTATTAGGACGTGGCCTCGCACTTTGTATGGATTATTCCCCTTTTAGTGCAGGTACATAGTGCTTCACTCAGCCTCTTTCTGAAGGGCTTAAGGGCAGCCAGAAGAAAAAGAACAGAACAACAGACTTGCTTATCTTTCAGAACATTTTCTGATGTCAGGGACATTGGCACAGTAGTGTATATGAAAATGAACATGTTAATTTTCCACAAAGCATGCAAATTGTACCATATTAATATTAGCAGTATTTATAATGTATATATGTTCTTTTCTCTATTTGACATTCAGTATTTCAATAAGATATGAGCTGTGTGCTTCAAAAATGAATAATCTTAATCAAGAAAACTCATTTGATTAATCAGTCTAGCTGCATTCTTATTCTGATTTGAAAGACTAATTACAGTCCTTGACATAGATGAGCATGGATGCATATATTGTTATCCTTTCATCATAAGGTGCATAAATGCAATCACTGTCAATAAAAGATCATTGTTTTTGGTCACTGATGCAAAATATAGCAGTGAATTGAAGGAGGAGCTGTTTCTGAGCTAGCTGTGGCCATGTGGGGAAACTATCATATATCCAGACCGAGTGAAGAGCTTTCTATATTATTTTAACATTGTTTCTGGGACAATAGGAGTCTTTAGCCACTATAAACACATCCATTCCTGCTGCATCCTTGACTGAGGGTCCCTCTGGAAAACTGTATCCATTAGGAGGTGAAAAAGAGTAAAAAAAAAAAAAAAAAAAAAAAAAAAACACAGAAAGAGCCAGATTTTCCCAAACATGCTTAACATGCTATCCCCAACACTCCTATCTAAAGTCAACTTCTCAGTCTTTTTCAATCCAATGGAGATGAATAGAATATGCAGCTATTTACATTGTCATATTAGGTGTGCAGGGCTGCTAGATTAATCGTTAAATGATCGCGATCTCGATTCAAACACCCACACCATCTTATTTTATTTTGTTGTATTTATTAAGCACAATTTAAACTTTGGTCCATTGACCAAAGTTCAAAACCGATTTTACGAACCACATACGAAGACAATCGCAACCATAAAAGACACAACAATAAACCCACAAGTAACATAAAATAAACAAAGCCCCTCAGGTGCAATATACAGCCAGTTATGACATGCAGAGAGAAATACACCTGCATATCATCTGCGTAGAAGTGAAAAGAGATTCCATGCTTATGAAAAATTTACCCTAGGGTCAGCCTTTACAAAGAAAACAAAATCGGGCTAAGAATGGAGCCCTGGGGAACCCCGCTAAACAGTGAGACCGATTATTCCCAAATGACAACGATTCAGCCTTGTCTATTAAACCAAAAATAATTATTATTTGTCATTGAATCATTCATTCAAGAGATTTCTTCAAAAACACAGATTTTGCCAGTATTGAAACAAGTGAAGTCTTTAAGTCCAATTTTCTTTATAATAATTCGAAATAATTAATTTTTTATTTTAATTTTAAATAGACTGCATCAATTAATATTTTGTCAGAACCTCTAGTTATTATGACTTGTTTAGAATTGTGGGAGAATTGTGATCTCTGTTTTTCCAGAATCATGCATCTCTATAGGTATGTAATGCATTTTTATTGATCACAAATTAATGTGATGATTACATTCATGATGACAAAAAAAAAGTTTTGATGTTATGTTATATTCCTCTGTGAGTAATTAAAATGGCACATAGCCAATCAAGGTCCCAACATAATGCCAGTGGCTTTGTGTTGTTTGTTAATGATGCATATTTTATGTCATTAAAACCTTAGTTGTGTGTTTACTGTGAAATTATTTCCCCAGTCGTTTTACATAACACAATAAAAACTAATTTCTCTAAGCAGACATGATGAATGTCATCGGAAATCTTTGGGGACTGACATGTAAGCGGAGATGCGCTAGTGGAGATCAGGAACATCCCAGGGGCCGAATCCCCTACAGCTTGGCAGGTTGAAAAGCCGGCAAGAAATAAAGACTACTGCCAGGCAAAGCGGTGCCCATGGGATAGAGCGTTTTATTAAAAGATAAGATAGGCTGGAGACGAGCCACTATGAAGAACAGAACTGAAAAACCAGTTGGGATTTCTGTGAGGAGCCAATTGGATATTATGGCATACTTGCAAAATAAAACGCTTTTATCAACATAAACACACAGTCTGGGTTTGTCAAAATAAAACTGGTGCTTCAGTGTGAATTAAATAGTAAGGGGGTCAGTTTTGGAATAGTGGGTATGGTGTTCGGATGGAGCACCTACACCTCTGTCCATGCTTATATTTTTCTTAATATATAACTTAATGGATTTTATACAGATCATTTTCAGGACGCGGGAGGTTTGTCTCGCACATCGGCAAGTGTCGGACTTTTAATCTAACTTTTGTGGATACATGACAAGCACTAAGGGGCTTTTTCACAATGCTCCCCCAAGTGCAAGGCAATATTTATTTTGGAGATACATTTGAATAAATTAATTGTACCTTACTTATTTGTCAAGTGATAATATTTTTGTTTAGAACCTCTGCTCCAATTTAAACATAATACGCTTACTCATAAAACTTATCACAAAAGTGCATGAGTTATGATTGGTTGTTTGATTGCTGAACAGCCAATCAAAACTCTTAAAGAGTAATGGGATACTACAATACTTTTAATGGGGTGTTCACAGTGTACTTATGGGAGTCATACCCCTTGTAATTCGCACTTTTTCTGTTATCCATCATTTGCTTCCCACTTCCCACAAAAAAAAAAAAAGTAGCTTGGACGAGGGCATTCTTGAATTCTAATTGATTTCATCTTCCCCTCTCACTCTGCACTCAGACAAGACCATCCGCAGTCCCACAGCACTGCTATAATTTATGTGGAGAATATTAAACACTCAGCTCTATTGATCCCCACCGCTCTTTATGTGACGTCTTACTGCTGGGAATAACGGCTGAGGCCTTGTTAGGCACTCGTGAGGAGAAAAAGAGATCCTGTCAAGAGCACTGATTTCTTCTCCCAAAGCAACTTAAACATGGAGGCTCAATCATTTTTGCTGTGTCAAAGACTTTTTATTGCTTCATCTCTTGAATGTACCACAAGCCAAAATGGACAGTAAAGTTTTATTTGGGTCTTTTTAAAATGACTAAGTTGTTAACACATCTTGGCCCTCTGGTCTTTTCACAGTTTGTATCACTCTGTTTTTGTCAGTGCTAGGAATTTTTCAGTGATTCTTTCTGTAGGTTACATTAGTTGCGTCCCAAATGAAGCGCTATATACTATGCACTTATACACGATGTACTTATGCACTGTGTACTCAACCGTGTAGTGTAGGAACTTCATAAGGTTATTTAGTCATTCAACATTGGAGTCTGATTGCACCTCTTCTGCTACACTATTAAAGCTGTGATAGCGAAGTGTCCAACATTCCACACTTCATTTTTTTCAATTAATTAAGTCCGTCATCCGGGTATTAAAAGTGCATTGTTTCATTTTTTCAACACACTCACACTATTTATACTACAAAACAGCATGGAATAGTGCATATGTCATTCACTCCATTGATTTGTAATAACAAAACTAAACTAAATAAGTGGCTTCATACTGTACTTACTGTACCTACTATATAGCAGGTGTAAAACAGTAGCTTTGAGAAAAGATTAGATGACCTACAACTTCTCCAAGATTCTAAAATGTGCATCCAATGGGAATTTTACTATCCCGTTAGTCCTAGGGAGATGATTTGTAAATGGCAGTCAAGTTACACAACTAACACTATTACTGTAGGTCTCATGACAATGAAAACAAAAACATACACATTCTACATAGAATATACTTTTTTAAAAATAAGTCATTACTTATTCAAAAGAAGTACCTACTCGCACGATTTTGGATGCTGCTGCTTTCTTTATGGCAAGTTATTGAATCATTTACTCTTCCGGTTTGTTCACTGATTTAGTAAGAAACAAATCAAAAGTAAGCAAATCATTTAAATATTCATTCAATTGATTCGATCAAAACACTGATTCATTAAGAAATCAAAAGCGAGTAGATGGGTTAACTACTCATCCACTTTTAAAACATTTTAAAAGATCATTTTTTTCTCGCAATTGCGAGTTTATACATAAAATATATTTATTCTGTGGCGGAAACCAGCTTCTATGGATTTGTTCAAAATACTGATTCGTTCATATGGTTAAATGATGCATCTTTGCAAATAGGAATACATTCTGAAGTTGTCCATCTAAAACAGCACTTTTTTGCACTTATTTCATTAGGAGGAAGGTCAAGAGGATGTGGTTTAGTTAAAAGAAGCTGTAAGATAACCAAAGACTGCAAGAAGCACTCCATGTCCTTTTCTTATTAGTCCTACCTTTCATTCAGCGCAGTGGGATGCCATTTCTGGCTCACAGAACTCAAACTTCCCTAAGGACACCCTGCTCTGCAAATTCGGTGCGGAAATGGGTACAGATTAGAGCATTATTAGTCAAGCCTTTAACTTCATCTTGTGAGCACACACATACACATGCGCGTTTGCCCTTCAATAATATCCACAGCTCAGTAGGAGTGAGAAGTGGCAGGTACCTGGCGATACCATATTAATTATGTTTAGTGATACATCAACTATTCTAATTCAGTACTGTCATGTTGCAATTATTCATTCACTTTTCTCTCAGGACTGCGGTAGAAGAAATTAGACGAACAGCAACTCTTAAATATGCTTAGTTGACAGGTATCTCGAATACATTTCACTTTAGTGGAGATAAATATATTTTTTTACATTTCAGTTCCTCCCAGAATAGCCTTTGAAAACTATATTTTAATAAGTGTCATCATTTCAGAGTCAAATTGAACACAGCTTGGCATGTTTTTAATGGGTTTAAATGGAACATTTTTAGTCTAATTGAGCTACTTATAATATTTTTTAATGAAAATATGAACACGCTTACAGAATTCAACTCCTGCATTTCCACTAGGAACAAGAAGTTTTCAAACCCAGCGACTCTGTACAGACTATTCTTTTCCAAGCCAATGTCGGACTGCTTCCGTAAATCCTGATGGATGGTCCTTTTGATCGCTTTCACCACTGAAGAGTCACCAGGATGTCTTGATGGAACTAGACAGGAAATGAAGCGGTGACAGCCGATGTGGAATTCGTCTGTTCAGACACTGGATTAAAAGCTTTGACCAA
The DNA here is from genome assembly GCF_951802725.1 of Rutilus rutilus. Classification (NCBI taxonomy): domain Eukaryota; kingdom Metazoa; phylum Chordata; class Actinopteri; order Cypriniformes; family Leuciscidae; genus Rutilus; species Rutilus rutilus. The sequence continues at coordinate 9,463,468 of NC_140233.1, forward strand.
CTCTTCAGCATTTGTGATGTCCATCTTGCTCAGTCTCCGGACAGTATCGCAATATCCCTTTTAAATTCGTCCTTTGAAAGCTCCAATATCTTCTGGCTTCTTTCAAATCAAGTCTGATGCTCCAATGTAGCTCCTAGGTGGCTCTTGTGGGATTCGGAGAACAAAGGTATTACATTTAAATTCCCCCTGTGGTGAAAATCAAGTTTGTGGTGTTTTAATATGCTTTAAGACAAACCATGCGCAAATTCATAAGTCAACACCATTGCTGAGTATTTTCTCCTTAAAACTGCAGTGAACCAAAGACGCGGTTTGAAATCCCTTGTGTTTCTGATGTCACAAACTACCTAGTAACCAATCACATCAACATGTGATCAATCTCTGAGCTGGTGTGAGCGAGTGGGGGAGGGGCTAATTTGCATATTCATAGAACCGCATATAATGAGGCAAGTAGAGTTACTCAAGTTATTTTAAGGCATGAGTTTTTTTGTTGTTTTTTTAAAAGGAAAAAACATTTAAATATGTCATTTTGGTGATCAAAGGTGAGTTTTAAGGGATAAAATGATTGACTACATGGGGACTTTAAATAATTGCTAACCAAGTGTTGGTATAACAATTAAGAAGCATGTTTATCGTACCTCAAAACCTTGTTTTCAACTACACTATTTATCCAGAGCTGAAGTTGTCTAGCTTCAATATTTCTCACCGCTAGCACTAGTAAACACAAATGTCTTATGCTTCAGGAAGTAAACACAAGGTTGCTTGTTCCCGATTGCCCGAGAGAGAGTATTTCACGGCCTTGTACAAAATATCACTTAAGTTTCGATGGTATCCATTTTTACGGTTCGTTCAGTATGATGTCTGAAATTTCTTTCCACGCTTGGTCTGGTTTTTGCTGCTAATCTAATGGCAGATTTGTAGCTGACCTTGCTAACAATCTCTAAGGTGTTGTAAGTTTACAAACTGTTATGTGAACACGATTTGTGGGGTTTGCACTGCCGGTCTGCACACCTTGTAATACTTTGCTACAACGTAGTTTCAGAGGAAGCCTTGCTGCTTGGATTCATGGTTCAACAGAGAGTAGAACGTACAGACTGATGGTGCCAAAAGATGAGGATTAGGAAGCTATGATTGATAAAAGGCCTTTGGGGAACATAGGCAACAGGGTCACAATGTGACTCTAGAAACACCCCAGAGACTTTTAGTCAATGCAAGTTAAGTCGATATGAAATGGAAGTCATAATAGTATTTTCTTCCCTATTGTGACGTATGTGTATGAGTTAAACGGCTTCTCAAATGTGGAAAAATAAAGTAGGGCGGGACTTGAATTGATTGGATGGTTGTGGTTTGCCATTGCTGTGACCTCATGTTGTCTCAAATTAATGTAAGTGCTTTCTATAAAATTATAAGCTTCATATTTTTGTTTTTAAATCCTCCAAAAATCGGCCCCTCACTGTGACCTCGATTTTTGCTCTTTTTAAAAAAAAGCAAATTGGCAACAAGACGAAAATAGCCTTTTGTAGTAAACAACATTATGCCACAAATTCTGTCGGGTAAGTTTAACTTGTATTGGACCCAGAATATTCTTGTAACACACCTCAACGTTCAATCACGTTTGTGACTGTTTCTGAAAACTAAGCAGGGTTTGGTTGGGTGGATGATAACCCCACCCAACCAAACCCTGCTTAGCTTTCAGAAACATAATGGTGACGCAAACACTGATTTCCATTAGAAATACCAATATCAAGACAATAGCTAAATGCTTTATTGATTAGCCAATTGAAATTACACGACTATAGTTACATTGACATTACATAGACTGTGAGTTTCGCTGAACTTGACGAGTAACTTAAAGCAGCTTTGCTTTATTTGTCTCTAATTAATCAGCATCAATGAGCAGGAGTTTAATACTTTACGACTTGTTGACGTGCCATAAAACGTTTATGGTTCGGGAGTTTTAAAGGATACAGTGTTTATGCTTTCATAAAAGCTCTTCGGAAATCAAAATGACAACAGAGAAATACTTGGTTTGTCAAGGGCTGCTGGTCTGAATTTAAAGATGAAAAAGGCAAGTTTTCCGGGCTCACTTAGCAGCGAATGCTCGCTCGTGTAGCCTGACATGAATAATTCTCTCTGAAAGGGGGGTGAGCGTTTTCTCGTATCTCTGCAGATACAAGGCTTTAACAACTTCCCGTGTAACGTCAATGCATTTCGCTTTGCAGCGTTTTTGTGCTCGCAATAACAACCAACAGTTTGCTTATTTATTCACTTTCAAGAAATAAACAAATAATGAATCAAGCCCGCTGCGTCTAAAAGGATATCTCTTATGAAAGCAGAACATGGTAAAAAAAAAAAAAACTTGGCTAAGCACAGATAGAGTTATCCCGAGCCGTAATTGGCACAGACTCTGTAAACAATAACAGATATAATTAGACGTGGCATAGGGCAATTGCTCACGGCCTCAAAATCTTGACGCATAATCTCCCGTTTGTCAAATTTAATTGTTTCGTTTAATTGATGCATTGTAAATTCTTAATTATTTCATTGCTTTTTCTAAGGTAATTATGAATTTGAACAAATTAACTCATTAGACAACCTTTACCGGATGCTGATAGCAGGACCTCCGTATAGGGCCGCTTGCTTCCTCTCCAACTGTTATTGTTGTTCTCCTGTTTTTGTTTTGGAATCTCAGGGGTCAGCAGTATTTTGTCCAGGTCATTGATTGCATGAGGTTTGGAGTGAGTCCTATCGATTGAAACCTCTGCCACTTTAGAGGGTTTTAACCACACGCTCTGAAACCAAGCGCGGTCCGCAAAGGCCAAAGCCTCTGTCCCTGTACAGATAAAAAGCAAGTGAACATGAAAAAAAGGCCTGTATGCTATCTAAAGTCAATATATTTATATATATATACTCTTTTTTTTTTCCATGAGGAAGTGAAGCCTCATCATAAAGATAGGCAGTGTCATTTTGGAGAGAGAAAACTTTCAATCTTTCAAGGGCTGTGGTGTGATTTCTTTTCAAGGTGGAAAGTGCCGTTTTTTTCCCACAGACTATTCAATTATTGCCTGAAAGGTCTCCCGGAGACTGCTGAGACAGTTCAAATATTTATTCATTTACGGTTGCATTCAATTCTGATTTATTTATATATTTCTTCACTGATTTATTTGTTTGTTTTGTGCTCCACCTCACAAGAGCAAACTATTTTATATGCCATTGTTTTGGTAACTTAGACATTTACAATGGGTAAGCATTGTATACGATGTGACTGTATTATAAGACACGAAATACTGTCGATTTTAGGGAAAAGGACAGTGATTTTAACACACACAAACATTTGAGGTCATGCTTAACAGTTATTTTACCATGTTTCACGAGTTCACACGTACATGAAATCTAATAGTATTATGCGTATTTGGCTTGCTGTCCAGGGGAGGGCTCCGAGTTCGGAATTTTGCCCGAACCCAGAGTACTCCCCCTATACTGGGGTAGACCCAGCCGAGTGTGAGGCGATGGGGTGGTGGAGGGATGCTGAGAAACTTGTCGTGAGACAGAAGGTGAGGAAAAGCTTTATTTATACTGGCTTCCTCTTGAGTTGATTGGTTGATTACCTGAACGTGCTCCTCCCGAACTTTGTTACATAAAACTTCATTTAAAAAAGTTTACAAAATAAAGCAAGTGCATATCACTGTAATGCGCAGCCTCTAGTGGCATATTGTTTTTATAAAATGGCTATATAATAAAAAATGCTAATGTTCAATAAATTGTTTAATTTGATAATATTAGATACAATTAATAATAATAATAATTCCACAAGGTGATATAGTTGGAAGTAAAATATAAATACAAAATATGATAATATAAAATATTAATGTTTCCCAAAATATTGTTGCCAGGCAGAAACGTTATATTTTCATATTTTGTCTTTTTTGTTGTTGTCATAAATCATTATTATTGGTCACTCTTTACGTCTGTCTGTGGGTATAGAGTGCAACAGTCTGGTTCCAGAAGTAAAAACTCCATTTTCTCCACAGGGAAATTTATATTTAATGAACACTAACGTTAATGATAACTAACCTTTAAAGACAGCCATACCTTACCTTACTGTGAGGTGAGCTACGAGGTGGTTAATCGATAGTACTTGCTTCTGTTTAATCCATTAACCCGCATTATTTAACTTAGTATAAAAATCATCATGTTGAATAGTGTAATGTGGGGAAAAACTACATTACCCATGATCCTGTACAGAAAATTACACCAATCATAAGCCGCTTTCCGACCAAGTAGTTACAGGAACTTAGTTATAGGAACTGTCCACTTCTAAACAGTTCTATGAACTACTCTCCCCCAAACTCGGTTTTGCTCTTTGCGTTCGCACTGGCCAGGTGGCCATAGGAACTGGTAGGAGGTGTAAGGGAGTGACGCAAGCACGGCGACTTTTATTTTGACGGAGCGACGGACCTTTATTTTGACGGCGCTGAGAACGCCAGAGCAAACAATAATGCTCGTATTCTCTGTGTTCATTAGTTAGCTATCTGTCTAACAGTACTGTTTAACATGTTATTAGATAGAACTGTTGTAGAAAGTAGACAGTATATGAAAAAAAGTTATTAGCCTATGCCGTGTGGTTGATGTCCAGTGTTGCTAGCTGAGCAGAAATACATAATCATGTTTGACTTGGTCCCCTCAAAGTTGCATTGGATTTTCTCTTCAGCATAAAGGTTTAGAGGCCCATCTATCACTGTTTTCCATGTTTGTATAGATAGTTTCTGGAGTAAATATATCAGGCTATAATCTGTGTGTTTACATATAGCTGTTTTAAAAATGGCGGGTGCTGGTGTTCCGCGTGCGTTCGGTCATCAGCATACACTAACGTCACGAGTAGTTCCTATAGTGCTGGTTTAGACCCTACTCTGAAGTAGGACCTAAATTAGTTCCTCCAAATGGAGTTCCTAGAACTAAAGTCGTTCCTAGTCGGCGTGTTCGCACCGCGGGAACATACGGGTACTTTAGCCAATAGTTCTAGGAACTGTGAAAAGGTTCCTCCGGTCGGAAAGCGGCTATAGTCTAAATAAGCAAATTGTGCCAAAATAGTCCCATTAAGCACCACAAATGAAACAAGTCGGTCTTCCTACCATAAATACTGTACCGTATGTAGGCTATATTTAGATGGCACATCCAACCACTCCAGACATTTTGGTGCTCCCACAATCTTGGAACAGTGTAAGAATCAATGATGCCACAACATGGGATACAAAAGAAATGGGATAACCTTTCACAGGTGAGAATGTGTTGGTTTGTGTTATTATATCACAGTTTTTTTTTACTATGTTACTTTTTTATGTTGTGTTGTTAATGCCTTCGTCTTATTGTATTAGTTTAGCAAAGTCCTCTGCTGAAGTCTTTTGCAGATATAGATATTCATACATGCGTCTAATTACGCTTGCAGAGACTCTCTCGAATGTTCACGGACCGGTGTCATGACAAACCGGCTTTGACCGTTCCAATATGGCCGACGGCTTACGTATATTGGCTCATAGAAACAGCCGCTAATGAGGCTTATGAGTCTCTGCTTGTTTGCGATGCAAATAAAGAACTGGTTGTTTGAATAAGTACAGCTCAGATGTGGCCGATCTAATGTTGGATTAAACACATATATGTCCGACATTTGCTGGTCACTCTGAAACTCCTTTTGAGCTTAATTATTATTATTTTTTTCACATTTTAATAATATAATGCCATGTAAATGTCTGAAAGCCACAACATCAACTTTGACAACACGGTGTTTAATTTCCCACTTTTAAAGAAAGTATTTCCCACATTGCTTTTGCTTATTAGCTGTGGGCATTAGTATCAGTTTACAATTTAGTCTTGGCCATATTGCAAAAGACCATTTATACTATCGTCCCCTCGAATAATTAAATACAAGCAATTTAAAGATGGACACACACATATGCAGGCATGATCCCGATCCGAGGGGAAGATTTGACCTCAACAGTCTAAGGCCTGACACTGGGGGATCAAGTCCGTGTTCGGCATTATCTTCTTCCTCTATTTATAGTTTGCACAATTAACCAGAGGAGACCTTCATTAGCCCGTGTTCAATCTGCAAGACCTGCCCTGGCTTGCTGAACAGGTGTTCCTTAATAATCGCACCCCTGTCTGCCAGATAAACCAGCGCTGAGAGTTTTTCCTTCTCCGTTTCAATCTGTTCCAACTCTTTATGCTGCGTTGCATCATGGCATTAAAGAAACTTAACAGATGTACCGGAAACCGAGTTTGTCAAGATTGTCATGCAGCAGCATGTTAGTCAGTTTTCTAGGTTTTTAAACAAAATTACAGCATCCTAATGCACTGACTATCAGTTTATGCAACACTGCCCATGACAGAGATTGAAAACCTTTAGGAAATCACTGATATACCATTTTTACCTTATATTTTTACAACATTGTTTGCACGTCTTCTTGCAACATTTTGGGAACCTCATTATCAACTCGGTAGTAAAGGTCATCATCAAACGGTTTTTGTCATGTACATTTTTCAAAGTCAGTTTTACCAATAACATAAAATAGTATTAATTCTAAGGAAGAGAGGCTCAGATATGAGGCCCTAGTCTTGTCTTTTTTTTTTCTTCTACATAATAATTTGTTAATCTGATGATCTCCAGTCAGACCTGTTCAATATACTTGAATGTATTTTAGTACAGAGGGCAAATGGAGAGTAACGATTATATGTAAAATTGACCTTTTTTGTCCTTCACTCTCTCAAATAATATTGGTACAACAATAAATGCTATTTTTAGTATGAAAAAAAAAAAAATAGTAGTGAAAACATTAGTCTCTATAATGTAAAATAACATGATATATAGAATAATATACATTAAACAATTATATATCTAAACAAATATATAAATATATAGATATAATTTATGTATATAATTGTGTGTGTATATATACATACAGTATGCATATTTATTTACACACTCAAAATAATACAAATATACTTTGTGTATTTAATCTCACTTTATTAACCAATGTCTTTGCTGCTAACCTTCGATTATCTAATTCAACCATACTAATAAACAAAAATGACTTTAGATTTATCATATTTGTTTCTTTTCGTTTGTGTTGAACTTTCTTTTCCTGTGTCCTATTCTTCTGCGATCTAGAAAAGCAGCACAGCTGACAGGTTTGTTTGAGCTGCGCCCTCTACTGTACAGGCGTGAAGTTGCATTTCCTTCAGCTTGAGACTTATTCATTTCACTACTGGTGTAAAAGGGCCTTTACATTTGCCAAAAATACATTTTTTCTTGTTATTTTAAAACAAACAAGCAAGCCCAGCCCAGGTGAGAAAAAGTAACGCAAAAGTAATGCAATACATTACTTCCCCTAAAAAGTAACTACTGTTTTAGGGAATAACGCAATATTGTAATGCATTACATCAACACTGCAAGTTATCTAAAATGCCTAAATAGCTATGTAATGTATTCAATTCAAGATGTTTTTCTCATTCTTTAGATTAACTTGCACCAATGAATAATTCACAATAAAATATAGAATGTACATTATGAAAGTAAATAGGGTCACTTTTCATTTCATGTTGACTTTAAGTCCAAAGTCATTTTTATTTCATTGCACTAGAGCTTGGCTCTGACACTGATCTATTTTTCATCATAAATCTATGATGACTAATACTTCTAAAGTCTTGGTCACCGCTTGCCCCAAAGGAATCTATTTCATTTCTAATCAAAACACCAACTGCCCCTCTCTGAAGATGGAAAATGTGCTGTTTACTGTAGTGATATCTAAAGCATAACCATGCATGATAATCTGAACTATTACTATAGGGAAGCAACACAAACTATGTTAACATCGTCCCTCTGGCTAATAATACACAAGGCCTGGACAGAGAGATGTGGTGTTAATGGGCGTGAAAGCGACAGGCTTCAGCGCACCAGTGTGTGAATCTCCCTACAGTCCCAGAAATGCAGAATCATCACTTTCCCGCGAGTTCTGTGATCTGATATGAGGAACCGCGAGGTTGCATTAGCCCATACGGCAGTGCTGAGGAAGCACTCTGTTTATCATATTATGTAATTGTATGAAATCTGTTAGCACAATACATTTACGGCTTCACATTACGGTGACATTCGACATGGCTGCTGCCAAGATGCTCCTGATAACAGCCTAAAATCTCGTAAAATACAATGACCAGATTTTTGGAATCTCAAAATGAAAAAAACAAAACAATAATCTCATTAAATAAAAATTGACAATCAAACAGACATCTTTTATACATTTTAATATGGAAACCTAAAGACAAAAATAAGGCCTTAAACTCTTAATATATAGTCAATATACAGTGAGGAAAATAAGTATTTGAACACCCTGCTATTTTGCAAGTTCTCCCACTTGGAAATCATGGAGGGGTCTGAAATTGTCATCGTAGGTGCATGCCCACTGTGAGAGACATAATCTAAAAAAAAAATCCAGAAATCACAATATATGATTTTTTAACTATTTATTTGTATGATACAGCTGCAAATAAGTATTCAAATAAGTCTATCAGCTAGAATTCTGACCCTCAAAGACCTGTTAGTCTGCCTTTAAAATGTCCACCTCCACTCCATTTATTATCCTAAATTAGATGCACCTGTTTTAGGTCGTTAGCTGCATAAAGACACCTGTCCACCCCATACAATCAGTAAGAATCCAACTACTAACATGGCCAAGACCAAAGAGCTGTCCAAAGACACTAGAGACAAAATTGTACACCTCCACAAGGCTGGAAAGGGCTACGGGGAAATTGCCAAGCAGCTTGGTGAAAAAAGGTCCACTGTTGGAGCAATCATTAGAAAATGGAAGAAGCTAAACATGACTGTCAATCTCCCTTGGACTGGGGCTCCATGCAAGATCTCACCTCGTGGGGTCTCAATGATCCTAAGAAAGGTGAGAAATCAGCCCAGAACTACACGGGAGGAGCTGGTCAATGACCTGAAAAGAGCTGGGACCACCGTTTCCAAGGTTACTGTTGGTAATACACTAAGACGTCATGGTTTGAAATCATGCATGGCACGGAAGGTTCCCCTGCTTAAACCAGCACATGTCAAGGCCCGTCTTAAGTTTGCCAATGACCATTTGGATGATCCAGAGGAGTCATGGGAGAAAGTCATGTGGTCAGATGAGACCAAAATAGAACTTTTTGGTCATAATTCCACTAAACGTGTTTGGAGGAAGAAGAATGATGAGTACCATCCCTACTGTGAAGCATGGGGGTGGTAGCATCATGCTTTGGGGGTGTTTTTCTGCACATGGGACAGGGCGACTGCACTGTATTAAGGAGAGGATGACCGGGGCCATGTATTGCGAGATTTTGGGGAACAACCTCCTTCCCTCAGTTAGAGCATTGAAGATGGGTCGAGGCTGGGTCTTCCAACATGACAATGACCCGAAGCACACAGCCAGGATAACCAAGGAGTGGCTCTGTAAGAAGCATATCAAGGTTCTGGCGTGGCCTAGCCAGTCTCCAGACCTAAACCCAATAGAGAATCTTTGGAGGGAGCTCAAACTCCGTGTTTCTCAGCGACAGCCCAGAAACCTGACTGATCTAGAGAAGATCTGTGTGGAGGAGTGGGCCAAAATCCCTCCTGCAGTGTGTGCAAACCTGGTGAAAAACTACAGGAAACGTTTGACCTCTGTAATTGCAAACAAAGGCTACTGTACCAAATATTAACATTGATTTTCTCAGGTGTTCAAATACTTATTTGCAGCTGTATCATACAAATAAATTGTTAAAAAATCATACATTGTGATTTCTGGATTTTTTTTTTTAGATTATGTCTCTCACAGTGGACATGCACCTACGATGACAATTTCAGACCCCTCCATGATTTCTAAGTGGGAGAACTTGCAAAATAGCAGGGTGTTCAAATACTTATTTTCCTCACTGTATGTATATATATCAAACTGCATATAAACACTTTTTTACAGTGATTTAGTTAAAGAAAATAGAAATAAATAATTTGCTTGTTGTCTTGCTGTGCTTCAGAAATGGTCCAAATGGTGTTATTTCTCTGTCATTAAAATGAGTAAATCATTTTTCATCTTGTTCCCTCTACATAAAACAAACGCAAGTTCAAAGACATTGCAGTTTGACCTGAGAAAGATTTGAGCACAACCTACAATAACAGTAGAGTTATTGGAACTGATCTTGGTAAAAGTGTTAAAAACACGCTGATCATTCATCAAAGGGCAATAAGGGTCGGAGAGGGCTGGTAAAGAACTGCAAACAGAGCAGGATGGAGTGAACAACACTGAAAATTTTAATCAGTTCCAATTAGGAGACGTGAGGCGCCCATGTCTCAGACCTTTGAGGAAGAGAGATACTCTCAGCAAAAGACCATGTTTTGATGTCATTACTTTAAAAGTCAGATCTCAAAGGCATCAGCGAGGGAAGTTTATGAAGTAGCCTGGAGGCGTTCTTTAATCTGACCCCCCTGGGCATCTCCAATTGCATGGAAAAACAATTATTTTCATCCCTTCCTGCCGGGAGTTTGGATTTGCTTTAATTATAAGCCGTATAGTTGATTATTTCTTGCTAGTGTTTTAACTGATCTGTTTGAAAGCGGTGTGCAAAGAAAAGCCAATACACATTGCTAATATTTCATTTTCATTTGCAGCGTGTATTGAATAATGGTTGGTTTTAGATTAACGTCAACTTTTAAGGAGCTGCTTATAAATCATACTCTAAGTTATTACTCACTCAGTGTTTTGCCACTCCTCTCAACTTCTTGGCTGTACAAAGATATGCAACATTTCTTAGTTACAAATGATCAATGAACTCATGGGAAAAATCACTAAATAGACCACTTTAATATAACAATAGATTCTCCTAGATTGAATGGACAACAAATTGACACATCGGATTAGAAAATAACTCCAGAAACCACCAAAAGAATAGAAAGAACATGTTAATTTGTAAATCAAAACTTCAAAATTAAAATTCTGCAGTTTCAAACCCACGATGTGGATCACAAAATAGGTTTTGTTTTTGTTGTTGTTTTTTGGTCCATACAAGAAAATCCGTACATGTTGTTTTGGACCCCATTGACTTTCACTGTAGGGACAAAAACAAGTGTGTAAGTTCTTTAAATTACAAGTGGTTAAATGATGACAGCATTTTTTCATGGGTGAACTTTATCTACGATACATAAAGCAACAATTGAGCAATAAATGATAAACCACAGCATATTTTGGAGAAAGTAAAGAAATAGACTCCACCATCCCAAAAATATACCAATGACAGACTCAATCAGCCAATATGGCGGGTTTGGAAATAGAGTTGTCATCATTTGACAGGGATATGGTTATGTTGAGACACTAATAAGACAAGTGTGCATTACACACACACACAAACACATAGGCTACAGATGGTCTCACAGGAACACACGTTGCTCTAGAAAGGACAAATATTCTCTCCAGGAAGATTTTGTTAAAAAGGCCAGTGTGACTGACTGATGTTTTACCTTACTTAAAGGAATTTCTGTCATTATTTACTCATGTGCATGTTGTTCTAAACCTTTATGACTTTTTTCTGTAAAACACAAAAAGTCATGTAGCCTATTTAAGAATATCATGCTTGTTTTTATAATGAAAGTGAATGACAACAACCACCATGAATGAATCATAAAGGTGGTCAATAAATCTTTTGAAGCCATACTAAATACAGACTGAAATTGAAGACATTAACCCTTCTTGGTAGCCTGGGAAAACCCAGACGAACTTCCGGCAAATTTAGATTTGCTCTGTAAGTCAGTCTGGCCAAGAGCCCATTCAAGCCCATTTCCAATCTTTCCAAATCTTGGCACTAATCACAAACGTTGAGGCGGGCTTTACACGATGACGATTGCTCTGATTGGTTTTAGGTCTATCCAATTGCGCCTATAGGCATTTGAGCGACGTCCGTTGGTGACGCCCCATTGGAAATGGGATGTGAATGAAGCTTCCCCCAGACCCACTCTCAGTTACTGAGAATGGTCTGGTGTCAACCAGGCTACCTTCTTGGTGTGTTCAAAAAAGTAGTAGCATTGTCTGACTCGTTCAAGAATCGTCTTTGAATGATTAAATTGTTCCAGTTCACAAAAAATGGTCAAGTTCCAACCCGCTATTTGCAACACCTAAGGGCCAAAAATATCATAATATGAGATATTACATCTGACGACTTCCTGTCTGCGATCTACGACAGACACAGAGGAGCAGGAGTTTACCTCCACATTCATTTTCATAACAATGTCAGTTATTATGCTGTCAATCACAGTGGTGTCATGGGTTTTGTGATACACTGAGCTGTGCAGCGCACTGAACATCATAACTCACAGAGAAGGCTGTCACATCCCTAATTGCATTAAGACGGGATGAGCACTTCTACTAACAACATAATCAAGACAACTGTCTCCCTGGTCCTCTGAGGACCACCGGGGGAAGAGGAGATCATCAGCTCTGTCTTTGGGTGAAACTGTTAAACCTCGTCTGAGAGCAAGAAATGTGGTTTAACAGCACTGGAAATGTCTAGTTTGCCAACGTCAATGCTTGTTGCCCATTTTACTACAAATAAAAAGGATTCGCGAGGGCACGAGTGGAAAACTGTGCATTTGAAAGAACTAAAACTTCAGGCAAAGAATAAATCGCAAATGAAAAAGCTTATTCATATCTTGCTTGCTTTTGACAGCAATACGATTAAATACAGATGAAAATGGAACCCTTTTTCCCAGATTGTTCTCCTGAGATGCAATTAATCTCACAAATGTCTCCTCTAGAGTTTTATAAGATCTCAAAAACATGTCCAAATGTGTTCGGATTTGTCAAAAGTCAGCAATAAAACACATTTTACATCAAGTTCTTCCAAAACGAATCGATGTATCACATGGTTTGACGTCAATAATGTTGTCAAACCATTTAAATGTGAGATTTGAGATCAGTGTCAAAGGGGGAAAAAGACATATCAAATATTTAATTCTATACATTTTTATGTAAGACATGTGAACCCAGATTTAATGTCAGAAATGTTATATTTAAACACATGAATGAGATTTGAAATCTGCATCAGAGGGAGAATATTTAGTACATACAATATTAAATAAAATCACTATAAAAAAATAAATAAAAAAAACATATATATATATATTATTTTAAATAAATAAATATTTTAAGGTAGCTACTTTGGGTTGGCCTGAACATTTTGCAGTGTGTTTTGGCAGGTAAGGCTCAAGAGATTCACTTCTCTCTGATGTCTGAACACAAGTCTCGCTTTTGAAGCCGTTAAAAGTGCATTTTTGAGATTATGAATTAGTGCCTGAGGCTAATCTGCAGAATATTAGAAGCTTCATGAAACCTGAAGACCAAACGAATGCAGAGTTTGCCGAGTTTTATTCCCACTTGGCCATTTGTGTCCCAATCACCACAGGAAGCAACTCATCACACACAAGTTCAGCAGTCACACTTTCAGAGGGAAGCCATGTAATGATGGAGACATCCGTCCCATATCAGCTGCCACATATTGGGAAGTTACTTGCCCTGGACCTCAAACAAAGACCTTGGGTTAAGTTAATTCCAATGAAATGCATTGATAAAATGTATTAGCCTACTTGAATGCAATATTGTTTTGGATAAAACAGTCCAAGCAGAAAGCATTACAGATAGGCAGCACATGTTTGTTACATGAAGTGTCTGTTAAAATGAGCAGATCGCTGTCCTTCCTCCTCCTCCTCCTCCTCCTCCTCCTCAAAAAAAAGGAACTTTGAGGACAAACTTAAATCTTACTTATTTAGTAGATTCTTTGATACGTCACCTCTTCCATTAATTCCCCCAAAATGCCTTCAGGGATCAGCGAGATAAAAAATAGCAACAGCAACACCAAGGTCATCATTGGTTTGATACCAAATGGAAACACATACTGTGTCTTGAATAGACAGTAAATCACTTTGGATAAAACTGTCTGCCAAATACATTAAAGGGATAGTTCGCAGACTGAATTCCGGCTTTTATTCACATATAAACATTCATTGCACACATCAGATGTGGTAAACAGAAGCTCACGCATGTTTGCGTGATGTGCAAGAACCAAAGAGGTTCATTCTTGTGTTATACAGCAATTTGAGCTTCAGCAAGAACCAATGAGGTTCATTCTCATGTGTAACACAGCACGTTTGAGCTTCCGCAAGAACCAATGAGGTTTGTTCTTGCGTGCCAAGCAGGATCGGTTGAGCTTGTGTTTATGTTCGCTGATCAATGTTTATATGTGAATAAAAGCCTAAATTCAATCAGTTCATCATATAAAGTCTCTTCAGAAAATTTGGACTAAACCGTTCAATTCATATGGATTAGTTTCACGATCTCTTTATGAACTTTTTGAAGCGTCAAAGTGGTAGTTGCGTAGCTGTCAATGGAGGGACAGAAATCTCTCAGATTTCATAAAAAATATCTTCATTTGTGTTCCAAAGATGAATGAAACTCTTACGGGTTTGCAACAACATGAGGGTGAGTAATTAATGACAGACTTTTTATTTTTGAGTGAACTATCCATTTAATGTAATCTAAATGTAGACTTTTTTTTCTTTACTTCTAAAAAAAAAAAAAAAAACACCTAAATTAATAAATGATTAAAATGACCAGCTAAAATGTCCAAATAATAATAATAACTGGATTATAAAATAAAATAATTAAAATAGCTAAAAAATAAAAATGAATAGAACAATAAATTAATTCAAATAAAACAAAAATAATAAATCAGATGCTAAATTGCCTGTTGCTCACAAATGAGCCAAAAACAAAACAACCACAATCATTTAAATATGCCATAAAAGTCATTCAGGAAGGTACTCACCACTGATGAAGTCAGTGTGACGACTTGCTGGATTTAGAGTTGCTTCATTCGGCGAAACACGAAATTGCCTTGTTTGACCTTGCAAGTTCCCGGGACATTATCACAAAAGTATATTCATTTTAGAGCACAGATACAAAAAAAATGCAGCTTCCAAATTCCGTGTTTGGTTAATAAAAAATAAAAAAACACCATCCTTTCATTTAAACCCCAATGTAATTTGAACTTTTCTTTCAGCCTTAAGAGGGCAGAAGTTCAGGGGCGCATCATCTCTCAACGTAATGACTCACTCGATTCTCCTCCCTCACCTGTGGAACGAATCACAGATGCCGCATGTTGTTTGGCGCGAGTCTTTCGTTGAAGTGCTGCTGACTGACAAGACCTTGACTACAGGTTTGGAAGTGAAACCGTACATCCGTACACCAAAGCGCTGACTTAAGATGCCATGCGTTGCTTCCCCCCTCGCTCCTTCTTTCTGCGAACATGTGTTAGTGTGTGTATGTGCGAGGCAGCGTGTGAGCGTGCACTTGCCAGTGTTCCCTCGTCAACTAAAGCCTGTTCTGTTACAGCATTTTGCTGCATCACATTTAGGCTCATCTCTCTCTTTCTTTCTCTCCTTACCTCCCTCCTCACTATCATCACTCTCAGCCTCCCTTCCTCGTTCAGTCACACGTGAGGAAGCGCGCAGTATGACAGGAATACAAATAAGCTGTTTAGTCTGAAACCCTTAAAGACACAATTGTCTTCCTTCGCCTCTGACAATTTTAGATGCTGCCCTGGGCAAAATGGATGTCTCTCTCTCTCTCTCTCTCTCTCTCTCTCTCTCTCTCTCTCTCTCTTTTCTCGGTCACCCTCACCTGGTCTGCAATGCCAGTCAACGGGTTTTCAAATGAGGTAATTTTGTACACCCCTGCGTACAGACCATTGGGTGCTAGTAGGTGATCAGAATCTTTGCGGTCACAGTCTTTTCAAAAGGGTGAAGAAGAGATTTTTGTCTCTGAGATTACAGGTTTATCATCATGTGTAACGGTATTGAACCTCTGAAGGTTTAAATATGTGTGATAAAGTCACAATTGCAAGATATAAAGTCACAGATGTTAGGTATAAAGTTACAATGTCAATACATAAAGTCACAATTGTAAAGTAGTCATATGAGGTATAAAGTCAAGGTTGTGCAACGCTATCTCACAAATTCTCCCAATTCTTATGAATTTTTGTTGGCTAAACCCCAGTGATGGGTAGGTTTAGGGGCGGGGTCAGGGGTAGGCCATTTGTTCGAATTCATACGAATTGGGCAATTCATTAAATATGTACGATTTAGCAAATTTGCCACCTCGTAAAATACGTACGAATTGCCGTGAAATCGGGTTGGGTTGTGAGGTATAAAGTCACAATTATTAGCTATTAAGTCACAATACTGTATAAAATTACAACTGTGAGGTATAAAGTCACAATTGTGAAGTATGTCACAGTTGTGATGCAAAAAGTATCAAATGTGAGGTATTGAGTCACAATTGTGGAATATAAAGTCACAATTGTGAGGTAAATAGTCACAGTTGTGAGGTATAGTCACAAATGTCACAGTTGTGAGGTATAAAGTCTTAGTTGTGAGGTATAAAGTCACAATTATGAGGTATAAAGTCACAATTGTGAGGTATAAAGTCACAATTGTGAGGTATAAAGTCACAGTTGTGAGGTAAAAAGTCACAGTTGTGAGGTAAAAAGTCACAGTTGTGAGGTATAAAGTCACAGTTGTGAGGTATAAAGTCACAATTGTGAGGTATAAAGTCACAATTGTGAGGTATAAAGTCACAGATGTTAGGTATAAAGTTACAATTTCAATACATAAAGTTACAATTGTTAAGTAGTCATATGAGGTATAAAGTCAAGGTTGTGCAACGCTATCTCACAACGAATTCTTATGAATTTGTGTTGGCTAAACCCCAGTGATAGGTAGGTTTAGGGGCGGGGTCAGGGGTAGGCCATTTGTTCAAATTCATACGAATTGGGCAACTCATTAAATATGTACGATTTAGCAAATTAGCCACCTTGTAAAATACGCACGAATTGACGTGAAATCGGGTTGGGTTGTGAGGTATAAAGTCACAATTATTAGCTATTAAGTCACAATACTGTATAAAATTACAACTGTGAGGTATAAAGTCACAATTGTGAAGTATGTCACAGTTGTGAGGCAAAAAGTATCAAATGTGAGGTATTTAGTCACAATTGTGGAATATAAAGTCACAATTGTGAGGTAAATAGTCACAGTTGTGAGGTATAGTCACAAATGTCACAGTTGTGAGGTATAAAGGTATACAGTTGTGAGGTATAAAGTCACATATGTGGTGTAAAGTCACAATTCTGAGGTATACAGTCAGTTGTGAGGTATAAAGTCACAATTGCAAGAAACAAAATCATAATTGTGAGATTTAGTTATCTTGCAACATGCCTGTTTTTTTTCACATTCTGCGCAAAAACCTAAAATCTGTTTGCTTACAGCAGAAAAGTAATACCACACCTCTTTTAATAAGCTGGATAAACTGAGTTAGCATTTCTGTTTGTAGCATACACACATTCCTTGCCAAAGGTTAGCAAGAACTACTAAAAATGATAAATGCTATAAGCACAAAACTTACTGGTTGATAAACAATACAATTAAAGATATGTCATCACAGTGTGAAACATTTACAAAGCTTTTATACAGTCAACTCCAAAAATGTGCCTGAAACGTGTCTTACTTTTTAAGATGAACCTGAGATATCCACTGGAATAATAGATTAAAATAGTGTTAGGTAAAAAAAAATCACACTGTTTGCCCTGCAGAAAAAATAAATAATATTCTATTATGACATAATGAAAATGTATATGTGCTTGCAAATACATTTTAGTCAGAATACATGGGCTTTTAGAAAACAATTTATATATCATATATATATATACAGTGCTATGCATAAGTTTAGACACCCATGCTAAAGTTGACTAAAAAGAGGAATAAAAAATCATCTTTTGGAAATTGAACTTAATGCCTTAATTTAAAAAATTAGGAAAAATCCAACCTTTAAGGACACCAATTTTCTTTGTGAATGAATAATGTTTCGTAAATAAATAAATGTTCTTCCTTAAAATACGGGGTGCATAAGTTTGGACACCCCTATGTTAAATTCCCATAGAGGCAGGCAGATTTTTATTTTTAAGTATTTTTTTTAATTTTTTGTTTAGGATACTATGCATCCTGATAAAGTTCCCTTGGCCTTTGGAATTAAAATAGCCCCACATCATCACATAGCATTCACCATACCAAGAGATTGGCATGGGGTACTTTCCATAAGATCATCTCTCAATGTAAATCAAACTAGCTTTTAGGCTAACTGAAATAAAATCATGCCAATCTCTAGGTATGGTGAAGGCTATGTGATGATGTGGGGCTATTTTAATTCCAAAGGCCAAGGGAACTTTATCAGGATGCATAGTATCCTAAACAAAAAATTAAATAAAATACATAAAAATAAAAATCTGCCTGCCTCTATGGGAATTTAACATAGGGGTGTCCAAACTTATGCACCCTGTATTTTAAGGAAGAACATTTATTTATTTACGATACATTATTCATTCACAAAGAAAACTGGTGTCCTTAAAGGTTGGATTTTTCCTAATTTTTTAAATTAAGGCATTAAGTTCAATTTCCAAAAGATGATTTTTTATTCCTCTTTTTAGTCAACTTTAGCATGGGTGTCTAAACTTATGCATAGCACTGTATATATATATATATATATATATATATATATATATATACACTGAACAATAGTATAAATGCAACACTTTGGGGTAACACTTTAAAATATGGATCCTTCATTAATGAATAACTACACAGGAACAAATGAGTAACACAATATTAACAATCTAGTAACTACAGTTAACTAACAAGTAACTCTGATTAACGAATTAGTAAGTAATAGCACACAGATTTAAGTGGTAGTTCACTATTAACTAATCAATAACTACTATTTTTTTAATACTTCCCAGAGAACTACAGAATTTTTTACAGATTTAAGTGGTAGTTCACTAATAACTAATCAATAACTAAAAAAATTTAATACTTCCCAGAGAAATAATGAAAAAAAAATTCACAATTCATGCAAAACTTAATAACTAATGCAGGAAAAATTACTAGCACTAGATTAACATTACTGCTAAATACTGTACACTAATTATCAATATGTAATAGCGTAGCAGACTTATGATTTGGGAAAGCTGTCAATAATTAGCCTATGCACTGCTGTCTTTTAGAGAATTGTTTTTATAAATGCACTTGTCTGGAACACTTACCCTGTGGCTGATTTTCCGGCATTCCTCTGGACTGGCTTTGAATAACTAGACTCATCATGGTGAGTACTGGAACATACTGAGTCATCAGCCATCCAAATACCAGTTATTTTATTATTTAACCTACCTCTCAAAATTGTTTTTATGTATGTCTCTTTGTTCATATGTATATATATATATATATATATATATATATATATATATATATATATATATATATATATATATATATATATATATATATATATATATATATATATATGTGTGTGTATATATATCCTGTGAATGATTAGATGATTCTACCCTTTCGGGTTGGCTCTTCATTAGTAACTACAGCATGGAATCATGATAGTAATGACTCAAGTGTTAATGCATACTTTTATAGGACTTACAAATTATTTGGATCCGTATTCTAAAGTGAAGATCATGTTAACTAACTAGTAATGACTCAAGTGTTACTACATACCTCTATAGGAACTACTAATTATTTGGATCCGTATTCTAAAGTGAAGATCATGTTAACTAACTAGTAATGACTCAAGTGTTACTACATACCTCTATAGGAACTACTAATTATTTGGATCCGTATTCTAAAGTGAAGATCATGTTAACTAACTAGTAATGACTCAAGTGTTACTACATACCTCTATAGGAACTACTAATTATTTGGATCCGTATTCTAAAGTGAAGATCATGTTAACTAACTAGTAATGACTCAAGTGTTACTACATACCCCTATAGGAACTACTAATTATTTGGATCCGTATTCTAAAGTGAAGATCATGTTAACTAACTAGTAATGACTCAAGTGTCTCAAATGACTCAAGCTATAATAAAATAACTGGTATTTGGATGGCTGATGACTCAGTATGTTCCAGTACTCACCATGATGAGTCTAGTTATTCAAAGCCAGTCCAGAGGAATGCCGGAAAATCGGCCACAGGGTAAGTGTTCCAGACAAGTGCATTTATAAAAACAATTCTTAAAAATTATTTAGTTTATGAATAGTTCTCTAAAAGACAGCAGTGCATAGGCTAATTATTGACAGCTTTCCCAAATCATAAGTCTGCTACGCTACTACATATTTATAATTAGTGTACAGTATTTAGCAGTAATGTTAATCTAGTGCTAGTAATTTGTCCTGCATTAGTTATTAGTTTTGCATGAATTGTGAATTTTTTTTCATTATTTCTCTGGGAAGTATTACATTTTTTTAGTTATTGATTAGTTATTAGTGAACTACCACTTAAATCTGTAAAAAATTCAGTAGTTCTCTGTGAAGTATTAAAAAATAGTAGTTATTGATTAGTTAATAGTGAACTACCACTTAAATCTGTGTGCTATTACTTACTAATTCGTTAATCAGAGTTACTTGTTAGTTAATTGTAGTTACTAGATTGTTAATATTGTGTTACTCATTTGTTCCAGTGTAGTTATTCATTAACGAAGGATCCGTATTTTAAAGTGTTACCCACTTTTGTTTTTGCCCCCATTTTTCATGAGCTGAACTCAACTTTCTATGTACACAAAAGGCCTATTTCTCTCAGATATTGTTCACAAATCTGTCTAAATCTGTGTTAGTGAGCACTTCTCTGCCGAGATAATCCATCCACCTCACAGGTGTGGCATATCAAGATGCTGATTAGACAGCATGATTATTGCACAGCTGTCCGGGTGGCTGGTCTCAGATGATCTTGGAATGTGAAGATGCTGGATGTGGAGGTCCTGGGCTGGTGTGGTTACATGTGGTCTGTGGTTGTGAGCCGGTTGGATGTACTGCCAAATTCTCTGAAATGCCTTTGGAGACGGCTTATGGTAGAGAAATAAACATTCAATTCACAGGCAACAGCTCTGGTGGACATTCCTGAAGTCAGCATGAATGAATGTGTTTGGGATGCTCTGGATCGGCGTATACAGTAAAACTGCACATTTTAGAGTGGCCTTTTATTGTGGCCAGCCTAAGGCACACCTGTGCAATAATCATGCTGTCTAATCAGCATCTTGATATGCCACACCTGTGAGGTGGATGGATTATTTCGGCAAAGGAGAAGTGCTCACTAACACAGATTTAGACAGATTTGTGAACAATATTTGAGAGAAATAGGCCTTTTGTGTACATAGAAAGAGTCTTAGATCTTTGAGTTCAGCTCATGAAAAATGGGGGCAAAAACAAAAGTGTTGCGTTTATAATTTTGTTCAGTGTGTATGTGTATATATATATATATATATATATATATATATATATATATATATATATATATATATATATATTTATTTATTTATTTATTTATTTATTTATTTATTTATTTATTATTATTATAAAATTTTTTGCTTGCATATAGCAGCCACTTCTGGGTTCTGATTGCGAGAACATCTTAACTGTGCATGAGAGACGTGAAAAAAGAAGATTGTGGATTACATAGTTCGCGACCTGCGGGCAAGGTCGAGAAACCCACCGCTGACCTTGTTTTCCACCTTATTTAATTTCTCATATCCTCAAGGTTCAGATGAATCAGCCATCAGCAGCCATTCCTTCAGAGATTGTCTTATCGCGTAAGCATGACGGCCAGGCTCCGAAGACGTAGCCTTCTCTTATCGCTGGGATTTCACATGTTGTCATCCTGGAAATGTTATAAAAAATAACAAAAATAAAAGAGCGCTCTTTCTCTCACTTGTTCTCCCAATATGTCTCTCTCTCTCTCTCTCTCTCTCTCTCTCTCTCTCTCTCTCTCTCTCTCTCTCTCTCTCTCTCTCTCTCGTTCTCCTAATGTCTCTCTCTCTCTCATTCTTGCTGCCTGTCTCTTTTTGAGCAGAAAATCTTTAAGCCGACATGGACTGCTAAATTGTTGATAAGGTTATCGGTATCGGAGTCATGATAAAACGCGTTGAGTCTTCTTTACTTGATAGGTCATCCTACTCAATCTGTTTTCTCTTCTGAACATCTGGCTGCCATGTTCCTCGATCATTCCTATTAACTAGATGACCAAACATGTCAAGCTATTACATTGTGTGGTTATGAAGCCTTTCTTCTAATTTTATTTTTTATTTTTATGTATTTGTAAGGTTCATCACACAATTGGCATTAACGACAACATGAAACGGCATGTGCAATGCACTGAACATCCACAATGGGATACATTCACTAGTAAAACTGAATGTATAGTAAAGAGCTTGAATTTATTCACCAGGATTTCAATAATTCTCATGGTATTCTCTATATATATGTTTGCTTATTTATTATTGCTGAATATTATTTCTCCGTAACGTCAGGGGAAAGGTTGTATCTGAAATGGAAAATGGAGTATGGATTTTTTTTGACAATAGCATGAATCACAAACACACATAATAATGCTGCATTCCATTGAAAAACAATCAACTTGTGGGATAGATATTTCTACTTCTATTTCAACTCCACTATATCTTCGCTATATTTAAATGAATTATTTTATCCAGGGATGCATTTAATTTATCAAAAGACACAGTAAAGACAAAAAATCTATTAAATGCTGCTCTTTTGAACTTTCTATTTATAAAAGAATCTTAACAAAATTTTGATCCAAATTTCCACAAAAAAAATATTAAGCAGCACAGCTGTTTTCAACATTGATATTAAAAAGAAATGTTTCTTGAGCAGAAAATTAGCAGATTATAAAGATTTCTGAAGGATCGCGTGACACTGAAGACTGGAGTAATGATGCTGAAAATTCAGCTTTGTCATCACAGGAATAAACGACATTTTAGAATAAATTCAATAAGAAAACATATAGATTGTAATAAGTGTAAATAAATTGTAATAATAAATCTGTTCACATCTCCCTGAGGCCCTGTTCACACCTGGTATTAAGATGCGTTTTGGTCGATTGGATAACAAGTGGACGAAGCTAAATACAGGTGTAAACGTTGTCTAAAACGCTTTGAGCTTTTCCACCTTCGACCACTTCCATAGGTGGTTGAAAACGCATTCGACCGGATTGCTTTCATAGTGTAAACGCTCATGTGATCGAATGTGTTTGAACAGCCGCAAAAGACGCCTACTCTCCACCTACTGACTTAATGAGTCAACATTATGGGAAGCGCACTAGCCAGACGGGTTTTAAACTGTCTGCCAGAGACCCAAGTTTGGTTTGAAGACGAAAAATGTACCAAGCACAATGTTCTCTCACCATTTCCTGATTTCTCTCACACACTCACAGCGTCCAGCGTGTTCTTGCGGCTGTCAGAGCAGAAACGAAAGCTGATGCTCTCCATATGTTTTTCTGTTGCCTCTGTGTGCTTTCATATGTAAATTGCGCGAGTTTATTTCATCCATTAGATTAAAAGATCTGAAAAAACACATGAAGAGTTCAGATACAGAAGCCTATAATACCCCTTTTCCACCAACAAGAACCAGGTGCTGGTTCGGAGCTAGAGCTAGTGCCGGTTCGGAGTTGGTTCGACTGACGAGCCTCCAAAGAACCGGTTTGCTTTTCCACAGGCTAAAAGAGCCAACGCAGAGCCAGGTCTTACGTCACAGCTACGTCTCATCTTTCTCAGCAACGTTAGCGCGGCGGCGCCAAACACATCATCAACAATGGCGCACGTTGCTTTGCTATTGATGTTCATGGCTTTGCGGACCTACATCGGCATCCAAACACGGCGGATCCAACGTGTTCGCGCGGCTCGCCATTATTTGTACAGACGGAGATTACAAGCGAGAGTAACGGCATGTACATAACATTTATTTTTAACAATAAGATGCCGACTTTAGCCTTAGATTTATATTTTAGATCGCGTCCATCGTGTTTAGCTGCTGTTAGCTCGATTAGCTGCTAAATGAAAATGGCGGTCACAAGTTTCTCTTCAGTCTTGTTGGCCACGGTAACCCCGCCCCCAGCCTCTGACACAAGCGGTTCTTTCTTGGCTCCGTTCTAGACCCTGCAATGATTTGGTGCTACTTAAGAACCAGTTTTACTGGTTCGGAGCTGGTGCTTTGGCGGTGGAAAAACAAAGAACCGATTTGAAACTAGGCTCTGGCTCCGAACCAGCACCAGCTCTGCCTTGGTGGAAAAGGGGTATAAGTGCCATCTGAAATTTTCTTCTAGAATAATTTTTATCAAGCTTGTTTATTTAAGTTCAGTAATTTCACTTAAATGGCAATGAAAATTACCTATTAATTGTCATTTAAGTGAAATTACTGAACTTAAATATACAAGCTTGATAAAAATGATAACTCTAGAAGAAAATTTCAGATGGCACTTAGAGGCTTTTGCATCTGAACTCTTCACATATATTTACCCATCCATAGACCCTCCCCTCGAAGAAATCAGGGCAGAAGTGGTTGAAAGTGGACAAAATAGACGGATTAAAACACCAGGTGTAAACGGGAATGTGTCTCCACTTGTGATCTGATCAACCAAAATGCATCGGTAACACTTTATTTTGATGGTCCCTTTTTAAAATGATGTTTACTATAAGTAACTTTGCCCCTGCACGTCAACTATCATTAGATTATTAGTAGACTGTCTGCTTAATATCTGCTAACTGTTTATTATGATGGTCCTCCAAAAGACATTCTACTGACTATCAGTAACTTTGCAAGTACATGTCAGCTTATTCTAACCTTAACTCTACCAGTCTACTAATAGTTTACTAACACTCTAATGAGAGTTAGTAGACAGCAACGTTACTTATAGCCAACAGAATGTGTTAAAAGGACCATCAAAATAAAGTGAAGTCACAACCACAATAATAAAGTCAAAAATGTTGATTTCAAATGGTCATGGATAGTTCACCCCCCAAAAAATGAAAATTCTGTCACTATTTATTCACTGTCATGGTTCTTTTCTCTGAATGTTTCAACTGATTTTGTCCATATAATGAACTGCATTGAGGTCCAAAACAACACTGAACCTCGCACTGACTTTCATTTTATGGACAAAAAACACTCAGATATCTTCTTTTGTGTTCTGCAGAAGAATTAAAGTCATATGAAATGAATGACATAGGATAAGTAAACGATGAGACCATTTTCATTTTTGGTTAAAGTATTCCTTTAATTTACTCTTCAATAGCCACTTGCACAAATGTCCCCTGTCCGTCGCTTTATCACTAATCAGTATTGTATGTTTGAGAGATCCCTTTCCTGGCAGGTTCGGATTTGCCACATTTAAAAGTCTTAAATGAAACGCACATGAATGCGAGCCAAAGCAAAGCCTGCCACCTGCCAAGGACGCATGTTCAGGATCCTGCACCAATGGATTTTTGGCATTGTGATGCAACAACTGATGTGCTCAGAACTTTTGTCAGTCGAAAACAAGCTGGCGAGCGACCAAATGGATTGCACGTCTTTCCAAAAGTCCCGCAAGATTGATTTTTCCATCATTCTTATAATTTTTTTTCTTTCTTTTAATCACTCAGCATTGATTTAAAAGATTTAGTCAGTCATTTGTTTGTTTAGTAGAGAATTGTGGATTTTGTTATAGACTGTGCTAACAGATTTATCTTTGGGATTATATAAAAAAAGAGGCATTTTAGCTTGTGTCAAGTCCACTCAGGGGATGAGTTGTGCTTAGTGTGGCTCAGGAGAGGACATAATCCAAACTCCCTAATTTCCCAGCATTTTCACATAGAAATCCACTTATCTGTCGTGCATTAGCCCTCATTGCGGCAACAGTTTCTTAGCAACGGTCATGCCTAGTCTGGTAAGGGTAATCAGAAGTGCCAAGGTGTGAATATACAGTAGATATTGTCTAGAACAGCATTTCTAAGTTAAGATACATGGTTTATTTAGTTTTATATATTATGTGCAGGAAAGCACAGCTTCTTTCTATAGTTATTCAGGTGAGATAAAGCTTGGAGATGAAATGAAAAACACTAGATAGTTGCAGAACTGCATTATCAAATATTGATCAAAGTAAAAAAATAAAATAAAAAATACACTTGTTGAAAAGATTTTTGGGTAATTTTTGTAAGATACCTTCTAAGCATCAGATTGGTTGTTGCAAACCTGTGAACAATGATGCCGAGAAAGATACGATCACAGTTTTTGTTTTGTTTTTCACTAAAGAGGACATTATTTTTTCGAATATTTTTTTAAGACCATATAAACCACAGTTTTAAGTCTGGATGTCAAGTAAAGAGAACATTCTGTGCTTTTTAGAGATACCAAATGTTTGGAGGTTCCACCATGATAATTCCCTCTCCTTGGACTTAAAATATGACTGACATCGACTGAATGACTAAACTCGACACTGAATAATAGGGGTGTAACAATACCCTCATGTCAAATTCGATACATATCACGATACTGAACTCACTATATGATATTATTGCACTACTCCAAGACATATGATAAAAGGTTAACAAAAAATGTACTGTTGATTAAAATGCTAAATTTGATGTTACATTGTGGGTCTAAATTAATAGGCTTGAACTATAGTACAGGTAATGCATAGGACAATGGTGACACCAGAATAAAAATATTCATGATTCTGAAGCTGAAAATACAGAATTATTTTAGACGAATATGCTTGCACACTGTCACTGACTATATATTTAATATAATGGTTTCCTGGTAACATAAGACATTTGTCATTATCAAGACCCACACATTTTCATTCCCCCATTGCATTATTATGCATGATTATATTCAACATTATAGTAGTATAATGTAGTACTGACACTAAAACTCTGAAAACTTGAATTTCATTTCTCAAACAGTAATTTTTATTTTGGGTGAAATATACACAATATATAGTGTCACTATCCACGATACATGGTGCATTTTTGTATTGCGATATATTGTGAATTTTCATATTGTTTGTCGAAAATTAACATAGGAAGACAATTTAGTGCGGTTTCAAATCTGAATATGACTTTCTGTTATGAGACATGCATCAGTTTCATACATGTCCACTGTAAAGGACACCAGGACATCGGGCATTTTTAGGGAGACATAATAAATTAATAGGGGAGAAATTTGATATGAATATTTCTATGAAATATGAGATATTATGAAACTGTTGCCAAGTTATTACTCTCACTATTATATTACTATTGCACAAATAACACATTATTATGCAAATTAGAGACAATGAATCGAAACATTGTATATAATGATAACACCCATTTTTGGCCATGTTTACACACATATTGTGTACAGTAAAATAGTACTGTATCATAGTTAATAATCTTTGTGCATAGTTTGTTCAGGTTGAAGTTTCCCGGGTCTGTCGAAGTCTTGCAAACCCTGATTTACATTAAATGCCTAAATGCAGGTACTAGTATGCATACAAAATGCAAAATATAAAAAATTTCTAAACATCCTTACCCAACATTATTCTCATATCTGTTTTACAGTGGACAAGTTATACAAAAAATGCCAGGAAACAAAAATGTAATATAAAAAACGTTGTTTTGGTTACACTGTCTTATTAACTGAGACCTGGTGTCCTCTATATAGAACATTTCATAAATTATTATTTAAAAAAATCAGATCATTTTGTTTGCTATTATGTTGTTTTTACCAAAAATAAAACCAAATGAGGCTTTTACCCCACAGGGGGCCTTAAACTGTACCCTAAACATGACTTTTGTCAAATCATTTTCATCAGTTTTTGTCAAATCGGTTTTAATTCATTCAGTTATTCTAATTCCTCTCGTAGTTTGACTTTAAAAACACTTAAATAGATGAATGTGCATGAGATAGCATGTGCCTGAAGGCAACACATTTCAATTTTCTTTACTCCGAGCCCTCCAATCAGACGTGGCAGTGGGCTTGCGGTGGGCTTGCGGTGCCACCTGCTGCAGGAGTGTCTGGGCGGAGGAAGTAATTAAACCCTGTCTCTGCGTGATCGCCCCGTCTCTGTTCAGCACCAAGCAGCCTCAATCTCTACATCTGTTCTACTCTTCCTCCCTCCAACCTCTCAAAGTGGGCGGGATGTATAGTACGGTAATCCCGTAGGTTACGCGGGGGCCAATCGGAATTCCAGCTGGGCTGAGAGCATCCGAGTCCTGTGTCCTCCACTGACTGGTGCTTACCTGTCACAGGCGTTCGCAGGTGTCCCCTGTGGGTTCCAGGGAGGGCCCGGGGTGAGAGGTTATTTAAACAGCAGATGGTGTTGCTGGCCACGGTGGGTCTGTGCAGTGGTACACAAGTGGCATTCAAAATCACTTTCTCTCAGCTTCCATTTGCATTTCACTCTGGAAAATCAGGACTGGGCTTGCATAGCCCTTTACAATAGTATGGAAGCATATGGGTAGTATGTAATAAAATGTAATATACAAAATGACAATGCATTTCTGTCTTTAAATGTACATTTTCCATTACATTTGTGCAACGTTTGGTGCAAAATTAAATGAAAATTAAATTATATAATTTACTTTTGCCATTTTATACACTAGTTTTAATATGTAAATTGAATACATATTTTAACGCTTTATAAGTTGCAAAATAAAAATGAAAATGTATTACAGAAATGATCAGATATGTTTAACATGTTCAGGGCGGGACGGGACGAGCACGTAATCAGCTCAGAATGCATTTTCAATGAACATTTTTCACTTTGTTCGGTTTTGCTTTGAACATTTTAAACATATCTAATCATTTCTGTAATACATTTTTATTTAAATTTTAAAAATCAAATCAAATCAAACAAAAATTATTAAAGAACACCCAACCCACATACAAACAAGCCCACTGCAAAACATTATTGACCCAATTCTTGTGAAATGTCTGCCCTAAGTCACTAAATCGCGACTGTCTTTATTTTATTCAGTTAAACAAAATCTGATCTTATAGGGAATATGTACTCAATCCAATCTCTCCATAGTACAGAAAACAACTGTGACTTAAGTCATAAAGCATAGGTTAGCTTCTCCATTGTAATTCCATCATGTACTATGTTCATCCAGTCTTCAAGAGTATAGGCAAAGTTGATTGCAGCCACTTTCTTGTAATTGCTTTCTTATTTGCTATTGTTAGGATTCTGAACAGGTATTTGTTTGGAAAATCACTGGGAATCAAACCCAAGTACATCACCTCAAAACTGAAAGGAATTTGAATCTTAAGAAAAATGTCTAAACAATTATGTATCTCATACCAGTATTGATTAATAGAAAGGCAGCTCCAGAAAATGTGGAAGTGGTTTGCCTTGTCGACCCCGCACCTTCGCCAACAATTGGATCGCAATTGTAGATGCCTTTAAAAGTCTTGGTTCTCTAGCCCATGATTTCCTTTAAAGGGATACTCCACTTTTTTGGGAAATAGACTCATTTTACAACTCCCCCAGAGTTAAACAGTTGAGTTTTACCGTTTTCTAATCCATTCAGCCGATCTCCGGGTCTGGTCTGATATGACGCAGCGCCTGAAAATAGGTCTAATAGGTTAGACAAACTTAGTCCCGGTCACGTTGGAAGTTACAGAGCTGGGGACTATTTTCAGGCACTGCGTCATATCATTACGCCTGCTGGACCCATGGTACGGCAGCAAAGTTTCTTGATTATTACGCAGGAATGAGAGTATAGTTCCTAGCCATATCAGCCTAGAAAATCAGAACTTTTCATTTTCCGTCGGTCTTAGTACACGATGTAACTACAGAAGAGTCAAGTTTTAAATAGGAAAAATATCGAAACTCTTTGGTCATTTTTTTGAGAGAGATGCTAATGGTCTTGTCCGATTCAATGATCTATGCTAAGCTATGCTAAAAGTGGTACCGCCAGACCCGGAGATCGGCTGAATGGATTCGAAAACGGTGAAACTCAACTGTTTAACTCTGGGGGAGTTGTAAAATGAGTCTATTTCCAAAAAAAGTGGAGTATCCCTTTAACCATATGAAAGCTCTTAAGTTTCCCCTTATTCATAAATGTCCAATAGTAAGCAATTAAGCCTTTAGTCATCCATCTTTTAAACCTGTTATCTGTTTTGTTGGGAACGAACTCAGTATCATAGGCAAACCAGCGCAGCAATATAGAATCTTTCAAATTACATAATTTCACTATTTTCTTCCAAAGTTAATAGTTAATAATATATTTATCAGTCCAATATCTCCCAATGCTGCCTGAACTGGGACATCCTGAGATATGACACTTTCCATGTCCTTCCATCTAGACTGATATGCCGGATTACATAACCACACCAAAGGTTTAATCTGGGCAGCATAATAATACTCTCGCAAACAAGGTAGTGCCATTCCCCCCTTTCCCTTCAGTAGCTGAAGTGTTTTAAATGTAATTCTGGGTTTCCTCCCTTGACAGATAAATCTTGAAAATAATTTATCCCATTCTACAAACTGCTGCATTGGTATATTCACTGGCAGAGACTGAAATAAATATAATAGTCTCGGTAGAATGTTCATCTTGACTGATTCGACCCTTGAGCTCATGCTTAAAAATGGGATAAGATTCCATCTTGATATCTCAGCTTTAATTTTTGTAATTAGAGGAGCATAATTAGCTTGAAATAATTGTGATATATCTTTTGATAAAATTACTCCCAGATATTTCATTGAAACTGATTCCCAGTTGAGACAAAAATTTCCAGTAATGAAACCAGGTGGCCTATAATTAAAAGTGAGAACCTGGGTTTTCTGTATGTTCACCTTATAACCTGAAAATGATCCATATGTCTGAAGAAGTGACATCAATTCTGGAAAAGACTGGGTTGGCTGTTTTAAGTAAACTAAAATGTCATCTGCAAAGGCAGCTACCTTATGCACTCCTGTCCTATTTCTATACCTATAATTTTGTCATTTTGCCTAATCCACTGGTTAAGGGGTTCTATGAATAGGGCTAATTGGGCAGCCCTGATGTGTTCCTCGTTCTAGAGTAATCTGGTTAGAAAGATCACCATTCACCTTAATTCTCGCTAGAGGTTTATCAAATACTGCTTGAATAACATTAATAATAGATTTGTGAAACCCAAATTTCATTTTGCACCAAGCGTTGCACAAATGTAATGGAAAATTTAAATTTAAATACAGAAATGCATTGCCATTTTACATATTGCAACGTCATTTCGCATATTACATTTCAAATTGAATATTGCTACCCATATGCTTCCATATTAAAACCCTTACATGTGCAATATTTCATTTTTAATAAGCTTATCCCCCCATTTCCGGACAGTTAGCTGCTTGCCATAATGGATGTAAAACACACACATTTTACGGGTCATTGACACAACCTGGTAAATGTATGCTTATTTTAATGTACTGCCACAAAACTAGAGATATATAATTCACAATATGTGTGTCTTTTTCCTTTTTTTCTTTCTTTTTTCTCATTCACTTATGAAATAGGTTTGAGCGTTCCGGCAAGCCGCCACATCAATTATCTGCAAAGAGAGAAATAATGATTTCTAGTTGGTTATGCATTTGAGTGTGTACAGAACACCTTTTTTCCTCTTCAGAGAATATTCTTTTCACCATGTTTTTTTTTTAATGGTATCTGCATCTGCCTAGCTGAAAACAGGTGAACAATCGGGAACATTTGACTCCACGAGCAGCAGAACGAAATTACTTTCTGTCATTCCCAAATACAGAGGTGTTCAATTGAATGTTAAAAGATTAAAATGCAATTAATTTGCTCTCAAATTAATAAGCGGTTGATCCACGTACGTTTTTAATGCCAGGTGGGACTTTTTGACGTACAGAAACATTAATGCGTTATCTCATTATCATTTGAGTGAAGATTTTAAAGACAGATTGTTAATTGAGGTGCGGAATGCCGCATGAACATGCTAATCATTTTTAAATTAAAGCAATGTTATGAGTTCAACTCAAGCTAAGCTTGATCAACAGCATCCATGGCATCCCATCCATTACAACTGAAAATAATTAAACCTCATCCCTCAGTTTGTAAAAACAAGCAAAATTGTGTTCACTGTAACGCACAAAAGAAGTCTTTGGAGCAAAGCATTGGGTTAGGCCCTACGCTTTATTTAACACTTTATTTGACAGTGTCATTGTTACATGTGTTACATGTAGTTACTATAGTAATAACTATAAATTATGCATACTTACATGCAACTAACCCTAAATCCTAAATCCTAACCCTAGTAATTACATGTAGTTACTTAATATTACTCAGTACTTAAATGTATAATTAAAGTGTAACAAAGACACTTTACAATAAAGTGTTACCCTTTATTTTAAGGTGTCATTGTTACAGTGTAATTATACAATTAAATCCTGAGTAATACCAATTAACAACATGTACTGTACGTATTATAGGCTTGGGATTAAAAGTAGGGTTTGGTTTAGGGTTAGTTTCTTAAGTATAATTTACTGTTATTAGTAGTACATGTAACGTGTAACAAAGACACTAAGATAAAGTGTAACACTGCAATGCATTAATATAAAACATACAGCCACGAGACCTCAACATTTAACAACATGAAAATAAGATTATACAATCACTGAACAACAATGTCTGTGCAATGTTCCTTTCAAATTATATCTAGTAAACGTTAACATGATATGCTAAACACTAAGCGCCTGTTTAAACAGGAATTACATCAGTAACACACAATTCATCCAATAGTCTCGCTGTTAAAGTATGATATAAACAACTTAACTAATCAAATTATAATTATTATTTTTTTGCTTTTAAAACCTCCAGATTGTCTTGCCTTATTGAAGTGCATTGCTGTAAGCACGCTGCCTCAAAATGCTGTCGATAGAGATTAACTGGTATTGAACCTGGAACATTCCTTTAATGCGATTATAACACTGCTGTAGTCATTAAACATTTTGAACTGTGCAGCCTGACCACACATGAATACAACTGCTAAACAATAAATCAACAGCACTGAGCCATAGTACGTGCTTTACATCATGACCATCCTTTCTGAGAGTACCATTGCTTTAATAGTATCATTCTACTGCACTTAGTCCATTTACAAAGTTAGTCCAGGGTTCTTGTTCCAAAAATAGCGTAATTTAGTTTTTCATGACTATTTACACCTTCTTTCTGACTCTATTAAACAGCAGTTGTTATTGTTAACTAAAATTAAAACTATTAACTCTTTCTCTGCCATTGACGGAATTTTCCGGACTTCCGTGTTTTCACTGTCACGGTAGGGGGCGCTATTGCGCATCTTCTGAAAGAGGAATGAATCTCCTGATCAAAACACAGGTGACAAAGAAGCAGAAATAACCGATAGAAGCATTGCTTATGCACAATGTGATCATCAAATATTAAACAGCATAACTTAGCATCAAACTGAAATAAAATAAATTAAAGCTAAATAAAACTATTAAAAAAAAAAACTATAAAAATGACAAAACCTTGAAATGAAAACTGAAAATATAATAATAAAAGCTAATTGAAAAAAAAAAATGAATAATGGTATTTAAATGATAATAAAATAACAGTCTTTCCTAAGTGTTATTGTAAGACTAACCAAATTATACTGACATAGTTCACTCTGTCATTCATCAAAAAAAAAAAAAAAAAAAATTAAATAGAAAAAAACTATTATGCATGCATTTTTCTTAAAATATGAATAGATT
Source organism: Rutilus rutilus (assembly GCF_951802725.1). Classification (NCBI taxonomy): domain Eukaryota; kingdom Metazoa; phylum Chordata; class Actinopteri; order Cypriniformes; family Leuciscidae; genus Rutilus; species Rutilus rutilus. Next base: position 9,497,154 of record NC_140233.1, read on the forward strand.
TATGCTTGAAAAACGGAATAAGAAAACACTTAATTTAAGAAGAAAAAAAAAGCTACCTTTTTTAATTACTGGGGAAAAGTACTTGAAAAAGTAATTGAACTCTTGAATTAAAAAATGTGAGAAAAATCCTCATTTCCAATTAAAACATGCCTTATGCTGTTTGCTAAATGCACCACATGTACAAACTTTCCCAAAGATCCCAAACTTCAAATCCTGGCATATTAATGTTGCTCAAAACCCTCAAGCACCATATTTTTCTCATTTATTCAAAAGTACCTATAATCCTCCTGTAATGCATAAAGGTTCTGTTGGGAATTTCAGAAGCAGCATTCATTGCCGCAGCCCCGAACAGATTGTTGGCAACACCGAAAAACATCCACGATGGGATGTCCAATCCAAGATTATACACGCCCATATGCAGGCCTTCTCTCTCCGGTGGGACGGCAGTGATAGACGACGCTCCACCTCAGTCTTTCTCTGCCACTGAAAAGTAAAAAGTGAAAATGGCTACCTCATCTATTAAACACGAGTATGGAAGGTTGGGAGAGAGATGAGGGAGACAGAGGAACATAGAGAAAGCAAGACAGTTGAGAAGAGAGAGGCTGGGGGAAGTGAGAGATAGAAATGTAGAAGAAGCCATGAAAAAAATGATATATTGAGAGGTGGAGAGAGAAATATCAGTGCGAATGGAGGCAGGTTGGCCAGTCTGTGACAGCGGTGATGGATGATGTGTTGAGTATGGCCTTTTCAAACTAAAGGTACAGGGCTACTCTCTCCGAAGCTACTGGTCTAAATCATCCGGCACTTCCTGTTACTCTCACCTGTGCATGCTCTTGTGGGTCTGGTGTGTGTGTGTGTGTGTGTGTGTGTGTGTGTGTGTGTGTGTGTGTGGCCGGGTAAACCCTACATTATGGGGACAAAATGTCCCCAAAAAGATGGCAATATCGGAAATCTTTATCCTCGTGGGGAAATGGTTTGGTCCCCATGAGGAAAACAGCTTGTAAATCATACTAAGTGATCTTAAAAAAAAAAAAATTTTTTTTTTTAAATTCAATTAAATTAAATTAAATTAAACAGCTAAACTAACAAGAAATGTTGCATTGTCATCAAAAAAAAAAAAAAAAATTCCCCCAAACTATTAAAATTACTAAAACTTTAAATGAAAACTGAAAATATAAAAATATTGATGCGTAGGTTTAGAGGTAGGGTTAGTGTAAGGGGATAGAATATCCATTTTGTACAGTATAAAAATTATTACAGTACATCTATGGAAAGTACACTATGTGAGAGTGTGTGTGTGTGTCTGTGTGTGCGTGTGTTTAGCCAATACAGAACACATTAAGAATGAATTGTGGCCGATGATAGTGATGCTATCGTGTTACACACGCTGTTATTTTAGCAGTCACTAAAGGAATTATTCTAAATCAGGCAAATACACCCCAAAATAAAGGCTATATAAGGAAACATGGGAGGACAAAACAATAAATTTCTGATTAGATGAAAGTTCTTTTAATATCACATTGAAAAAGTGTGCTTAGAAAGCAGGAGGAAATGTTAAGTCGAACAGGAGGGATTGGCTGCTTTTTTGCAGAGAGCTCGGTACTCTTTCCTGTGAAAAGCTTACAGGACATTACAGCGCTATTGAGCCCAAGTGTGAGAAATCCTTGCTGAGGTGGTTTTTCGGAAGCATTAGAAGTAGCGCTGGTGCCTCATTTTGTGTCTAAAGGCTACAAACCTCCCTGTGTGAATTCTTTTGCAGGACTGTACATAAGTGCCTGTGCCCGGTTGCATAAAGCACCTCAAGTGTAATTTTCCCTTAAGTTCGCCCTTATGTGTCCCTTAAGGGTGTTACAGAAATTTTTTTTTTTTAAGTGAAACGTCATAAACACTTAGAATTTCCCTTAAATGCTGTTTCTCTTACGAGAGGTCTCTCGTACTGCGTAAGATATCTTACGCTAGGGGAAAATCCTTTTTCCGCGAGATATTGAAGCCAAAAATTATCCTTAATTTTGTAATAATGCAAAACGCGTTGCGGCAGCATGCAGACATAGGCGAGACAGCTCGCGCGCCTATTGGCTGCTCTGCGGCAACTGCAGCAGCCTATCGAGCGAGGCCTGGCGTGACGCCAGACCCAATCAGGGCACTTCGCGCCCGCTGCGTCACGTCCCGCCGAAATGGGCGTGGTCTAGGCCTATAAATACCGCTCGCAGGCAGCTATTATCTGATTTTTCATCCTTCAAGCGAAGCACACGCATCGCTGGAGCCGGAGAAGAAGCCGCGCCGTCTGAGAGAGAGCACCTTCAGCGGGACGAGTCACTGAAGTCGCTGGCCGTGCCGCCTTCCTGCCTTCCTGCTGCGCTTTCCGGCGCTTATATCCTTCCCTTTTATTACACTGTACTTTTGTGTGTGTGTGTCTCGCCGCCGCGACACACATTCTAAAAGAGCTAGCGTCTTTTTAAAGATGCCTTCCTGCGGCTCGTGCAGAGCCACACTCAGCGACGGGGACCGCCACGTGATTTGCGTTTCCTGCCTGGGTGAGGAACATGCAGCTCTCGCGCTCACTGACGGCGGCTGCCCTCACTGCGAGCTGATGGCAATGGCGACTCTGAGGACTCGCCTAGCCTTCTTCACCGAGACTGCTCCCCCGCCCGCCGCGGCGTCGCGCCGTAAAAAGCGCCGTGCCCAGCGGGCCCCGGAACCCTCCCTCAGCCGCCAAAGCTTGCCGGTTCGCCCGCTTGCTTCCCCGGCTTCGTCAGCCTCGCTTCCTGACGGACAGCGGCCGCCGTCTGCCGCCGCTTCCGTTGACATCGTGGATGAGGAAGCCCTGCTGGGAGAGGATGATTCCTGCTCTATCCTGGCGTCAGGCAGTGAGGATTGGGCGGGCTCTGAGGACCCCGCGCCCCCTGCCCGCATGTCTTCAGGCAAGAGAGCGTCCATCGAGACGGAGCTCATGCGAGTACTCGCACAGGCCGCGGCGAGCCTCGGCCTCGAGTGGTCTTTCTTCCTGAGTTACACGAAGAAGTCGCCAAGTCCTGGAACGCCCCCTATTCGGCTAGAGTGCGTCCTGCTGTTTCTTTGGCATTCTCCGCTGTTGACGATGCCAAGAACAAAGGATACCTTTCGCTGCCGCCGGTCGAAGAGGCGATAGCGGCCCACTTATGCCCGCCCTCTGCTGGACGGCGTGCTAAGTCGGCCCTACCCTCTAAAGCTTGCCGCACGACGTCAAGCCTGCTCCGCCGCGCTTTCTCCGCCGCCGGGCAAGCTGCGTCAGCGCTGCACACCATGGCAACGCTTCAGATCTTCCAGGCCGATCTCCTCCGTAAGCTGGATGAGGAAGGGCCTGACGCGATCTGCGTGCCGGACTTAAGGAGTGCCACGGACCTCGCTCTCCGTGCTACTAAGTCTGCAGCGCAAGCCATTGGACGGAATATGGCCTCTCTCACCGTGACTGAGAGACATCTTTGGCTGACGCTCTCGGAAATGGCCGAGTCTGAGCGCACCGCGTTCCTCGACGCCCCGCTTTCCGCCACAGGCCTCTTTGGATCCTCCGTCAAGGATTTCGCGGAGAGATTCGCAGAGGTACAGAAAGCGTCACAGGCTATGAAGCACTTCCTCCCGAAGCGCTCCAGCTCTGCAGCAGGCCGTGCGAAACCGTCTGCTCAGAGCTCACAGCCACAGCCACCGTCCACTGCCTCCACTTCACAGCGCCGCCAGGCCCGAAGCGCGAGACCGCGCTCCCGCTCATCCGGTCGCCGCCCCGCTGTACGTGGCCCGCGACCTAGGATTACGGTGAAGCCCGAGGCCCCGAAGTCGTCCTAGCACAGCTAGGAAAACGACGGTGTTTAAGTCCCGCTGCGGCCAGACTCACACCAAAGCTATTCGCTCGTCCAGTTCCAGCAAATGTGACTGTTCCAGTGTTTTCTGCAGCCAACAAGTCGGTTCTGTCACCCGCTTGCCTGCACACAAATGCCGTTTTCACGGCTACCCAGATAAATCCCCAAAAGAGTGTATTTTCTGGTGTCCCGGCCACGGCCGATGGTGTTTCATGTGTAGTAAGAATGCCCACTGCCCAGTGCCCATCCCTACACACAAGCACAGCCTGTCACACAGGGCTCGCGCACATAAAACCGACTCAGAACAGTTGCGCTTCAAACATGGTGAAAGTGCCCACTACCCAGTGCCCACTAACACCGCGTTGTGCATGTCTCACGGTTTCTGTAAAAACGAAACCAACGTGCACTCGCTTCACGCAAGCGAACGATGTTTTCGGTGTGATAAATGTGCCTGCTGTCCCGCGCCCACATCCACACATATACATGACAGTTCCCACGGGAACCGCCCAGCCCTCCCCCTCACGGCTGACCACCGCAGAGGAGTCGAGCGCGGGCAATCTGCCCGCTGTTATCAGCGCGCCCCATGCCTCAAATGTCACGAGCGCGATGCTTGTGTTGCAGCACGCCGAAGCCTCTCCATCGCTGAGCGAGCGGAGCGCGCTTCGTATTCAACCCCTAGCTATCCATGCAGACGCATGGGCAAAGCTGCCCGGGGTTTCGAAGTGGGTGCTGAACATTATAAAAAGAGGCTATTCGCTGCAGTTTCGCCGACGCCCTCGCCGCTATGTGGCGCGCGTCGAGACCACGGTAAAAACAGAAGTAGCACATTTACTTCGAGCCGAAGTGACGAAACTATTGAGCAAAGAGGCCATAGAGCCTCTCTCTCAAGTTCAGAGCGAAGGAGGGCTATACAGCAGATACTTCCTGGTACCGAAAAAAGACGGGGGTCTCAGACCCATACTAGATCTAAGGCAACTGAACAAAGTGCTTGTGAAGCGACAGTTCAGGATGCTCACGACCAGACAAATCCTTGTGCAGATTCGGCAAGGAGATTGGTTTGTGTCAATAGATCTGAAAGACGCGTATTTTCAAATACAGATAGCGTCACGTCACAGGCGATATTTGAGATTCGCCTTCGAGGGCCAGGCATATCAGTACACAGTCCTGCCATTCGGTTTGTCCCTGGCACCCCGTACATTTACGAAGTGCATGGACGCGGCGCTCGCACCCCTCAGAATGAGAGGCATACGAGTGCTGAACTATTTGGACGATTGGCTGATTCTAGCGCAATCTCGCGCAGTGCTCATAGAACACACGACCATTTTACTCGATCACCTCGAGGATTTGGGTCTCAGTGTCAATTGGGCGAAGAGCTCTCTGTTACCCAGTCAGAAGATATCTTTCCTGGGCACAGAATTGGACTCGCTGTCCATGATAGCGCGACTATCACCACAGCTCGCGGTAGACATTCAACGCACAGCGAACGCGTTTCGCTGCGGCGCGTCTGTCCCGCTCAAGAAATTTCAGAAGATGCTAGGTCTCATGGCCTCAGCATCGTCAGTGCTCCAGCTGGGCCTGCTCCGCATGCGCCCGCTGCAGTTTTGGCTGAAAGCGCGAGTCCCACGCAGAGCGTGGGCATCCGGTTCGCTTCGCCTCAGGGTCAATCAGAAGTGCGTCACAGCTCTGAAACCTTGGAGAGCGAACGACTGGTACCAATTAGGTGTAAGCCTGGGGACTTCCTCGAGGGTGAAAGTGGTGTCCACGGACGCGTCCACCTCGGGATGGGGAGCGCTGCTCGAGGGCAGACCGTTCTTCGGCCAGTGGTCGGAACGGGAGAAGCTCCTGCACATAAACTGCCTCGAAATGCTGGCAGTAGACAACGCGCTGACGCGTTTTTGTCCCCAGATAAAAGGACGCCACGTCTTGGTCCGTTCGGACAACATGTCTGTGGTGTCCTACATAAATCGCCAGGGCGGCCTCAGGTCCAAGAACCTGTACAGGCTGGCAGAACGCCTCCTGGTATGGGCTCAGTGCAACCTGCGCTCGCTCAGAGCAGCGCACGTGCCAGGGCTCCTGAACATAGGACCGGACAGACTGTCCAGGAACAATGTTCCGGCAGGCGAGTGGTCTCTACACCCACAGACAGTCCAACTGCTGTGGAAGAAATTCGGCAGAGCGGTAGTAGACCTGTTTGCGTCTCAAGAAAACGCTCACTGTCAGGAATTTTTCTCAAAGAGCAGGAGCGCGCTGGCCCATGTGTGGCCCCGCCGCCCGCTCTATGCTTTTCCCCCCGTCTCTCTCCTTCCTCAGGTGATAGAACGGATCAGGGAAGAAGGATGCTCAGTACTGCTGGTGGCACCGTTCTGGAAAAACCAACCTTGGTTCCCAGTCGTGATGCAGTTAGCAAGTACTGCCCCGTGGCCAGTACCAGTGAGGAGAGACCTCCTCTCACAGGCCCACGGTTCGATCTGGCATCCTCACCCGGAACTGTGGTCCCTTCATGTCTGGGCCATCAACGGGTACATGTTGGACTCCCTGAAGGAGTATTAAACACGATCACGCAGGCTAGAGCTCCGTCTACGAGACGACTCTATTCCTCGAAATGGTCAGTGTTTTCGGGCTGGTGCACAGCCCGTGGTGTGTCACCCACAGACTGTGGTGTGGCGGAGGTGCTTTCCTTCCTACAAGAGCTGTTGGATGGGGGCAGGGCCCCCTCCACGCTCAAAGTTTATGTGGCGGCTATAGCAGCGTTCTCAGAAACAACGCTTGGTCAGTCAATAGGAAGGAACGATTTAGTCATCCGCTTCCTTAGAGGGGCTAAGAGACTGAATCCTCCCAGACCTCCCTCAGTATGGGACCTTTCTACGGTTCTGGAAGCCATGAAAGGTGCGCCATTTGAGCCTTTACAGTCAATCGATTTGAAACACCTGTCTTTCAAGATGGAGTTTTTGCTGGCTCTCGCTTCGGTGAAGCGCATAGGGGATCTGCACGCGCTCTCTGTGAGCGCGGCGTGCATGGAGTTTGGGCCTAATGACTCGAAAGTTATACTCAAACCTAAGCACGGTTATGTTCCGAAATCCCTCAACACACCGTTTAGGGCGCAGGTTATCTCCCTGTCAGCCCTACCGGTCCCTGATGAGGAAAGAGACGCGAGCCTCCTCTGCCCAGTCAGGGCATTACGAGCTTATGTGTCTCGCTCGTCTGGTTTCAGACAGACGGAGCAGCTCTTTGTTTCGTTTAGCGGACGTTCTAAGGGACTAGCCGCGTCGAAACAGAGCCTATCCAGATGGATAGTTGATGCTATAGCGCTGGCATACGCCTCCAAGGGCATGCAGTGCCCGTTGAGTGTCAGAGCGCACTCCACGAGAGGCATGGCCTCTTCGTGGGCCTGGTCAAGTGGGATTGCCTTGCAAGATATTTGTATGGCGGCAGGCTGGGCCTCCCCGTCTACATTTATAAGGTTTTATAACCTAGAGGTTCCCGCCCTGCAGGCCAGGCTGCTGTCGGTCTAAGTTTACCAGTATTGTCTGACCTGATGCGATCAGCTCAGAATGCTGCGTCTACTGAGCACAGCTCAATGTTCGACAGTAAAAAAGTAGCAGCACGAGATGTGCCTGGGCAAACTGTGTAAGACCCACATTCCCCCATCAGTTCAGGCCGTACCCCGCCCTGTCTGTATGATGAAATTCGCGTCTCAGCGACGCTACCATATGTGGAAGAGTGCGGCTTCGCCCCTCCCTCTTCCTGGACTCCCTGTGAGTTCCCTGAGTGATTGTGCACTATATGTACCCCGGGCTTTCGCCCTTGGGTCTTTGGTGTCAGATCTCAGCATGCACGGCGTTTTGCATTGGGTCCCCTAGCGTAAGATATCTTACGCAGTACGAGAGACCTCTCGTAAGAGAACGTACTCGGTTACTAACGTAACCTCGGTTCTCTCTAGAAGAGGGAACGAGTACTGCGTATCTTGCCGTGCATGCACACGCTCTGGTTGCTTCGATGATGAAAAACCAGATAATAGCTGCCTGCGAGCGGTATTTATAGGCCTAGACCACGCCCATTTCGGCGGGACGTGACGCAGCGGGCGCGAAGTGCCCTGATTGGGTCTGGCGTCACGCCAGGCCTCGCTCGATAGGACATGAACATGGCTGTTAACGACTTTTGCAGATTATGTGAAGTAAATCTACGCATCCACCACGGTACAATCAGCGTCTACGTCACGGCTCTCAGCCCGCCCTCTGTTCGACGATTGGCCGGCCGTCTGAAGGCCGGTGGAAAACTGAAAGATAGGCTGCTATCTCAGACTGACTACAGGAGCGAAATTAAATTAGCGGAAGTAGGAAGTCTGACGTAGTCAGGCTACCTTTGGACCATCTTAGCGATGAAAAATTGTTGCAAGAATACCGATTTGATCGACGCGCAATATTTGACATCGCTAACAAACTAGACGGCAACCTTGACCATGTCACGCATCGCAACCACTCTTTACCTGCGGTGTTACAACTGCTTATAGCACTGCGTTTTTTTGCAACTGGGAGTTTTCAGACGGTAGTGGGAGATGTTTTCCACATGCATAAATCTGTCTGTCAGCAGAGTGGTTCACCAGGTTGCGGGGGCTAGTGTTAGTGTTTTGCGTATCTATGGCGACAACAGACTTTTATAACACGAATCCAGGATCGCTGTCGTGAAACACTTAAATGTTTCCCTTACCTAAGAGAACCGTTTAAGAGATTATATGCAACACCCTTAAGTTATTCTCTTAGGTAAGGGGAAATCGCCCCTTAAGTATCATACTTAAAGGTATAGTGGAGGATTTTCACGAATTTTAGAAAAGAACCGCCCTCTCCACTTTTTGAAAAAATGCACGTGCGCAACACTCTACCTGCTCCCGAGAGGGAACGCCTATAAAAACGTGTGCACGAGAGAGCATGCACGAGCCTAGTTCTCCTCGTGCATGCTCTGTTTACAAGTTGCTGTTGGCATGGCTCATACAAGCCTACTTTCCTTTTCCTGTAAAGTAGAAACTTCGCGACTGAGGCATCAGTGGGAAGCCCAACCTGTGCTTTTAGCGCACGCCAGCGTGTGAAATATTCTCCCAAAAACACTCTGGTCTTGTTTCTTTCTTCAGAGGTCTTTCTCTTCTTATCATACAATTCGTAGACACTTTTTCTCTTGCGACCCTCAGACATTTTGAAAAAACCCGGTGAGAACGGGCGAGCTTCAATGAATGGCTGAAACCGTAGCTCACCACACACATACACCCGAAAGTGTGCATGCGCAGAAAGCGAAAACTACCTAGGGACGAGCACGTACGACGGCCTTACGTAAACATATCACCAGAATGATTGACAACTAGGAGGACCAATAGTCTTGATGATCCACCCGGAAAAAGAAAATCCTCCGCAATACCTTTAAGGGAAAATACCTTTATACAACCGGGCACTAGGTTCCAAGCATCAAGCATGCTATTGCATAGGATTTTACTTCTGGATATTGGACTATTTTATGTTTTGATATGTTTATGTGTGTGCGGCAGTCGTCGATGAGGGGCTGCCGCTTTTACTTCCTTTTGTGTTTATTTAAGATTTAAGTGTTTGAACATTCGCCGGTTCCCGCCTCCTTCTTCCCTGAATTACTAACCGCGTTAAAGATATATCTGTGACCCGGGTCACTAAACAATAACTTAGCAATATCTCAAAAATCTGCGTTTCCCAAAAGCATCTTTAGCCAACTATAGTTGCAAGTTCTGTCATTATCAGCATAGTTCAACAAGTCGGTGTTTACTCAAACCATAGTTCTAATAAACATTTGCAAGCAGAATCGCAAAGTTTCGTTGTGGTTGGAATGACAGTTTTCGACCTGTGGTTTGAAGCATAATTTCTTGTTTTCATGATATGTGGACTCAATAAATCCTTATCTTGAGCCAAATAAGCAAGCTGACATCCAGTCTATATCTTTTATTTAGAATACATTCAAATGTCATTTACGTCTTTTAGTTTGTCAAGAGATGTAAAGCGTCATTTTTGAAGAGTGTGCATGTGCGAACGTGCTCTACTTAAGATCGAGCCAATGATTGAATCTGGAAATAAAGCAAAATAACTGAGGAAAATGAGAAATAGTCCTCATATGCCATGTCTGTAATGAATAGCAAAACACCTAGCATTAATTACGGTGTCGAGAAACAGACGTGACTAGCTAGTTTATTTCTTCAGTGATGCGTCGTAGTATGGTAGTTAAGCAGCGAGTTACGTCGTATTGCAGGAAAAAATTTTTTTTTGACCTGTGTCAGAAAGCAACCACCTTGCAATTATCCATAAATGCAATCTTTAAAAATAACTTTCAGAACACATTAGCAATCTGCATAGTAACACCCTGACAAATACCCACAGCATTCTAGCACCATGGCAGTGACTTGAATGGCAGTGCAGAAACGAGCACCCATTTTCTTCAGAAAATATAAAAAGCTAGTTATTCTTTGCCTGTCACATATTTTGCCTTAAAATAGATAAATACATACTAGCATGTTTACGGCCATGAATGTGTCTACTTGTGTGGTGTTTGTGTGTACTTTGTGAGTCTAGCGAGCTTATCAACATTCCAGTGTGACCGGGGTTTAACAGGGTATGAACGTCTATGTAATTGGCATGCCTCGCTGATGTGTAATTTTTCTTGTCAAGGAGATTGACATTTATTAAATTTAGCTAACACTCCAACCGTTCTTCTTTTCTCGGGGAACTCAAGAGTGGCAGGCCAAAGCCGAGCGAATAACCAAATCTCCAGCATAACACTTATTGACCAGATTAAATCAAAAAACTAAAATTTGAATTTAAAATTAATATTTATAAACTAACACAAAACCAACATATATTTTCAGTCACTAACAGGAAGTAATGAGACACAAGGTATGTTTAAATGGACACCTTTTGTTTCAATCGGAAAGACTTTTTTCCGAATACAATACAAGAAAGTTGCAGTAAGAACCATGTGGAATTTTTTTAACATAAACGTGAATAAAATACAAAATAAACAAAGACCTGACTTGAATCTTGATTTGTAATATGAGATAAAAATGAATTAAACAAACTCAACAATAGAGATTACACAAACAAAGCTAAAAAGGGAACAATGGAAACATGAAGGCTATATATACACAAGAACTAATGACTAAGGAACACACGCGAATAATCAATGAACCAATGAGAACATAGGACACATGACTAGACCAACCAATAAGAACATGACACATGGACAAGGGGAACTTTAAGTTGGTGTGTCAAACCGCCAATAAACTTGAAGAAGAGGAGGAAGAAGAAGAAGAAGAAGATGGCAGGATAACATTAGGAGCAAGGGAAGCACATGACAAACTGGAAGCATGACTTAAGGCAAAATAAGACATCAAAATATAAACATGAAACAAAACCCAAAGCAACGTGACACCATGTAAGCACAGCTAATGTTTGTTGGAACTCTTTTAACCGATTTTGTTTGCAAGATTCACTCTGCTGCAAAATCCTACGTTGCATTACATTACATCTTTCTACTGATCAGGGAAATTTCGCAGTCAATGGTTCATGAATGCTCTTCAAAATGACTTTTGAATCAACAACTATCCCATATTATATTTGTCATCTTAATGCCTTTTATTTATGGTGCATTTAACTTATAATTGCAACAGCTTGATGAGAAAATTGCTAAATGTGTAAAACGAATAACTGCAATAGCTAAAAATTTGATTATACTTACCCATCCTAATAACAGTGGGAGCTTGAGAAAAATATGAATTATGCATCTTGTGAATAGTACTGAGCATGAAGAGAGCCAGATTATCTCTCTAGCAGTTATGTCAGTTATTTCCAGAACTTTGCAAAGGGAGTTGAGGAGAAATATGAGGGGGAAAAAAGGAATAATCTCAGATTATAATGAAAAAAAGACACAGAAAGAAAGAATCACAACATAAACCCTCAAACTTGTTTTTTATTCAAGTATGCCATTAGTAGTTAAAAAATAATTAATTAATTTGTTACTTTGCCTGTTTGCGGGCATCTATACTGTATCTACGTTTATAGATTTGTTTGGTGACATCATGATATTTGGTTATACCGTATCTGGAGATTCTTTATTTAAAAGAAAAGTTCACCCCAAAATTAAAACGATCATTATTTATACCCTAATGTTGTCCCATTTTTTAAATTTCTGAAGATTATTCACACAGCTCTTCTCTATGAAGGCCTATTTCCACCTCAGAGTAAAAAAAAAAAAGGAGAATGTGAGATAAACTTCAAAATAAGAAATACATTCACATTTTCAAGATATAAAGTAGTCTCATGGCAAGATATTGCAGTTGTGAGATAAAGTCACATTGTGAGATATAAAGTCTCAGTTATGAGAAAAAAGTCACAAGCCAGAAATTGGTAAATAACGCTTTCAATTTCGGTCTGTTCTTCAACTTCAGAGGACTTGAAAAATAGTGCACCACTCTTTTTATAATTGGAGCTTGACAGTCATGGTAACTATAAACTGTCCTTATACAGAAGAGAATTGAGAATATTAAAAAAAAAAAAAAAAAAAAACTCCTTTTTGTGTTGCACGGAAATAAATAAAAAACTGGAATGACACGAGAGTGAGTAAATAATGTCAGGATTTCCATTTTTGCGTAAACTATCCCCTTAAGATTCTCTAGTGTAATTGAATAACACCCTGATAATGAACTCCACTAGCAACACACTGAACATAAAGTAACCCAAGGCCACCATCTCATCATGCCAGAGTCTGGGCTATATGTTCAAGAGCCGCAAATCAATGTGAAGCCTGGACACACACACAGGTGATTCACCTCGGCTCGCGCTGCATTATGCATGAGTCACCTGAGGAATCCATTCACTATTTTGTCTCATTGCAGCATGAATAAGCATGACACCGATACAACAGGCAAATAACGTTTCATTCATTATGCAAACGCCTGGGGATGCCGCTGCTGATGCTGCGCCTCTCTCAAAGGAGCGCCGGTGACTCCAGTTCCCGTTCGGATGCGCTTTGTCAAAGTTGCTGATGAACTTTAATGGATCCGGAGCAGGATCCCTGGGGTATTCTGCACTCATTTTGTTGTTGTTTGCTCTACCTGCTTAATTAAATATGCAGTGGCTGCCAACTTCAACAGTGGAAAATAAGGGACATTCTCAATTTTTTATACCACATATGCCACGTGTGCCATTTGAGATTTAAGTCAACCAGGGGACTATATATATATATAGATAGATAGATAGATATAGATATATAGATATATATGTATTTATATAGTCCCCTGGTTGACTTAAATCTCAAATGTAGATAAGGTTTCATCTTTATTTATTATATATATATATATATATATATATATACTTTACTTTCTCTCGCACATACATACATTATTCTCTTACACATTTTTTTTCAGACATACATACATTTTCTTCTTACATACATTTATTATTTATAATAATAAGTGCATACTTTGAATACATTTGCATAAGAGTAAAATGTATGTATGTGTGTGAGAGTAGAAGAATGGATTTTGGCTTGTACGGCCCCTCATAGACTTCTAAAGTATACTGACCGCATTGAAAATGAAAACAAAATGCAACATTTATGCCTGCAGCTATAAAAAGATAGTGGTTGATTCAATTAAGTGGTCAAATTCATTCGAAATGCAATCAGTTTTATTTTGGCACACTGACATGTGACTTCATTGCATCTGTTGTAAAGATAAATGGTTTTTAATGTCATACTAAAGCGTCACACACCACTGCACACATATTTAGCTTTTACCTAGGCAAATTATGACTCTAGACAATGTGACTACATATTTCAAATTGATGCCTTTATGTGCTTTGCATTTTAGACTATTTAATTACCATAGCAACAAACCCAGGGGGAAAATGTGCATCAGTGAAATGCACAAAAAAATAATAATAATAAAAAAACTGACTGAAAGTGGGCTGATTGTCTTCGTATTTCACTATTTACATTTCATTTATGATGAACAGTACAACCAAAAATGCAAAATGGGTCAATGATATTCTCTTATGTTCTCCAAGACTGCATTTATTTGATCAGAAATACAGTAATATTGTAAAATATTATTACAATTTAAAATAAATGTTTTCTATTTGAATATAATTAGGGCCCGAGCACCGATGGTGTGAGGACCCTCTTGGAATTGCTCTGTTTATTAGGGCCCAAGCCCTGAAGGGGCGAAGGCCCTATTGTTTTCGTTAGGATTATTATTAGGGCCCAAGCCCTGAAAGGGCGAAGGCCCTATTGTTTTCGGTAGGATTATTATTATTAGGGCCCAAGCCCTGAAGGGGCGAAGGCCCTATTGTTTTCGTTAGGATTATTAGGGCCCAAGCCCTGAAAGGGCGAAGGCCCTATTGTTTTCGTTAGGATTATTATTATTAGGGCCCAAGCCCTGAAAGGGCGAAGGCCCTATTGTTTCCGGTAGGATTATTAGGGCCCAAGCCCTGAAAGGGCGAAGGCCCTATTGTTTCCGGTAGGATTATTTATTATTATTATTATTATTATTATTATTATTATTTTGTCAACCTTTTGGGCACTTTTGGGGCTCTTAACATGCTCGAAAACTCTTGAAATTTTGCACACACGTCAGAACCCGCGGCCATCAGGTCCGGACTGAAGCTGGTACCCGGGCGTGGCAGGGGGGCTCGACAGCGCCCCCTGGAACGGGATCCGAACACGTGTCCATAAATCAAACACGCTTGCATGTAATAATATGAAACTCGGTACACATATAGATCTCATCGGGCCGAACAACTTTCGTGCTCTAAGTTTTACGCCAGCCAAACAGGAAGTTGGCTATTTAGCGTTGTTTGGAAACGCATGCTGTGGAATTTAATGTACTCCTCCTAGGGAATTCATCGATTCACCTCCAAACCCGGTGTGCATGAAGTCAAGACATTGAGGATGCTAAATTGCGGACGGATTTTTGATATCTCGAACGGTTTGGCCGTGGCGAGGAAACAAATTTATGGCGAAAAAATGAAACAGGAAGTGTGTTATAACTTCTGCATACATTAACTGATCTTGATGAAACTTCAGCAGTGTGTTCGTTGTAAGAGGCCGATCACATGGATGTGACTATTGTGAGTCAAAGTTATAGCGCCACCAACAGGCAGCAGGAAGTACATCACTTTCAAAATGCTTTGAAATCAGTGTCTTATTTTTACCCGATTTGCTTCAAACTTTATGTGTACAATGTAGACACACGGCAGATGTAAACCTGTGAAAGGATTATTGATATCTTAGATACTGTTACCGTGGCAATGCATCAAACTTTAATATTCTTTTTTGATGCTTTTGAGACTCTTAACATACTTGAAATTGCATGAAACTCAACAGACACATCACATTTATTAGCCAGTAGACATGTGCAAAGTTTCAGAAACGGGCATGGTGGAATGGCTCAGTAGCGCCACCTTTAGTCAAAAATGGGGGCTTAGTTTTTCCTAGAATCACAAAACTTGGTATGTGTATTGTTCTCATCAAGACGGACAACTTTCTAATTTACATGAACCATCTCCGACCAACAGGAAGAGAGATATTTTGGTTTGAATGTGGATTTTCTGAAGAATTTTCTCTCCCTCTCTCTGTGTCTGTGTGTGTGTGAGGGGAGGGGGGGATTTGACTCTTGCTTTTATATTGTTAATCAAGGTTTCAGGGGCTTTTGGGGTCCTTAACGTGCTCAAAAACTCTTGAAACTTTGCACACAGGTCAAAACCCACGGCCATCAGGGCCGGGCTGAAGCTGGTACCCGGGCGTGGCAGGGGGGCTCAACAGCGCCCCCTTGAACGGGGTTCTAAAACTTGATCCATATATCAAACACGCTCGCATGAATTAATATGAAACTCGGTACACATATAGATCTCATCGGGCCGAACAACTTTACCCCGGTCAAGTTTTACGCCAGCCCAACAGGAAGTCGGCTATTATGGGTTGTTTGGAAAACGCTTGCTGTGGAATGTGAAATACTCCTCCTAGAAAATTCACCGTGTCCCCTTCAAACTCGGTGTGCATGTAGTCAAGACTTTGAGGATGCTAAATTGCGGACGGATTTTTGATATCTCGAACGGTTTGGCTGTGGCGAGGAATCGAATTTATGGCGAGAAAAGAGAAACACGGAAGTGGAATAACTGCTGCATACATTAACTGATCTTGATGAAACTTCAGCAGTGTGTTCGTGGTAAGAGGCCGATCAGATGGATGTAGCTATTGTGAGTCAAAGTTATAGCGCCACCAACTGGCAGCAGGAAGTGTGTCACTTTCAACATGCTTTAGACAAAAGTGGGGGGGTTAGTTTTAACTACAGTAAAGAAAAAATAGTTTTTATATTGTTCTCATCAAGCCGGACAACTTTCTAATTTACATTCAATAGCTCTGGCCATCAGGAAGTCAGATATTTGGGTCTGAATGTGATTTTTTTTGCAAAATCAGCCTCTGAATTTTTAGCCACTCCTCTTAAACTATTTATTTTATTCGTACCAAACTTTTTCAACATGATGAAACTACATTAAATATGCTAAGTTGTGAATGGATAATAAATATCTCAAACGGTTTTGCTACGGCGAGGGATTAATGTCCAAAAAGGAAACACTAAAAATCTTCTAAAAATGTAATTATATACCATTTATTTCTATATAAAAGTATACAAATATCACAACTAAACCCATTTTATTCTGTTTTTGCAATTCAAGAAGAATGAAAAAGTTAAAAACAGGCTATTTAGTGCTATTTGGTTCAACAAAAAAGCAAACATAGGGCTATACTGCCCTCTTGTGTCCAAAAGGACATCAAAATAGTATATAACACTTTTTACCAGGTAGGCCAATATTGTATTTAAATATACATTTATTAGGTATGTGTCTGAGGATATTTTCCCACCGGTTAATCGACGTGTGACACAAGTGGGTGCTTTTAAATCGCTAATATAAAAGTGAAAGTAAAAAAACGGACGTCCGCACGGACATTGATAATGGTGCACGTTGGAAAGAATGATACTTTTAAACATAACACTAAACCGCCATTAGGTGTCGCCAGGCGACCATCTTAATGAGCGAGTCATTGATTCATTCGTTCAAATGATTCGTTCCAATGACTGAGTCATTCATGATTGAGACAGATGTTTATGGATTGACCATTGAATCTTTGAGTCAAGCGATTCGTTTCAAAATGCTGAATCATTCAGTAATGAGAAAACAAGTTGCTGTGATCTTTGTTTAACTATTTTTGCTGCTGAAACAGAACAAAAACAGTCAATATTGCATCTAAAATGTAAGTGACTTAATTGTAACTGTTTATTAACCTGTTGTATGAAATCAATGTCACAGTTTCAATCGTGATTGTATTCAGGAAATAGTTGCCTACTCGTCAAGTGAGGTTGCTTAACTCTATCATATGTTATAAAAAATATAAAAACTCCATATTTGTAATTTTTATAGTCAGTATGTTGTTAACTGGGTTGCTTTTTTGTGTGCTGCGCTCATTTGTTTACAATTCTCCTGGAGAAGCAGCATGAGCCTCAGCAGTGCAACCCCATTGATCAGTAATACATTTATTATTAACTGATGATTGCAACTTAAAATGAATGTAATGAAATTAGAATAATCTCTCGTTTTAGTGATTCCCAAGTTATTTTTTTGTTATTGACGTTCTAATCAGGCTATACTCTGGTCGGGCAAGTAAAATTCTCTTTCAGGTAGGCCTATTGTATTTATATATAAATATATTAGGGATGTGACTGTGATAACATTTTACCACCGGTTAATCGACGTGTGACACCACTGAGCGCTTTTAAATCGCTAACTATAGTATACTATATACTAGTAAAATACAGACGTCCGCACAGACATTGATAATGGTGCGGAGTAGAGCGAGCATTTTCAATTTATTCCTATGGATGTAGGAATTAACTAAAACATTTTATTTATGTTTTTGTGTCCACTGTTCAACCGCAACCGCGTCACACACACACACACACACACATTCCAGAATTGCAATCTTGACATCGCAGCCTGTTCATTATAGCCCTAATACAATATAATAATAAAAATAGTCAACCTAACATAAACGAATTACACTGCTCTGTTTAAATAGTCAGTAGTACAATCTGTACCATTCACAGTAAGCAGAGCTCCACTGTGATGTTTCCAAGAACATTTTTGCGCGTGTGAAGAGGATGATTTTTTCCATCGATATTGGAACACGAGTGAAGTACAAAGCCTATAATAAAGAATAGTTTAGCATCCAAATACATCGCAAATATTGAAACATTTTGATTCTAATGAGAGGGTTACGTGAGACCAACACTGCTTACTTTCGTTTTTATTTTTACATTAAATTTAAAGGATTTGTTGTGGAATATTTTGGGTGTATCATAAAATCAGAATAAGGTAAGACAAGTAAAATTTTCTGTCTTATATTTATATATATATATATATATACGTATATATATATAAGTATATATATATATATATATATATATATATATATATGTGTGTGTGTGTGTGTGTGTATATATATAGATATTTATATACATATATATATATGTATATATATAGATATTTATATATATATATATATATATATATATATATATATATATATATATATATATATATATATATATATAAATATAGCTGCGAGCAGCGATGGAGGGCCAAAGCCGGTGGCACCGCCATCCCCGGTGCCTTTAGGTAACTAAAGGCACCGGGGTGGCGGTGCCACCGGCTTGGGCCCGCAATCGCTGCTCGCAGCTATATTTTATTATTATTATTATTATTTTGTCAACCTTTTGGGCACTTTTGGGGCCCTTAACATGCTCAAAAACTCTTGAAATTTTGCACACACATCAGAACCTGCGGCCATCAGGGCCGGACTGAAGCTGGTACCCGGGCGTGGCACGGGGGCTCGACAGCGCCCCCTGGAATGGTGTCCGAAAACTTGGTCTATAAATCAAACACGCTTGCATATAATAATATGAAACTCAGTACACATATAGATCTCATCGGGCCGAACAACTTTCGTGCTCTAAGTTTTACACCAGCCCAACAGGAAGTCAACTATTATGGGTTGTTTGAAAAACGCATCCTCTGGAATTTGAAATACTCCTCCTAGAATATTCGTCCAATCACAACCAAACTCGGTGTGCATGAAGTCAAGACATTGAGGATGCTAAATTGCGGACGGATTTTTGATATCTCGAACGGTTTGGCTGTGGCGAGGAAACGAATTTATGGCGAATAATGGTACACAGGAAGTGTGTTATAACTTCTGCATACATTAACTGATCTTGATGAAACTTTCGCAGTGTGTTTGTTGTAAGAGGCCGATCACAAGGATGTGACTATTGTGAGTCAAAGTTATAGCGCCACCAACTGGCAGCAGGAAGTGTGTCCCTTTCAAAATGCTTTGAAGTCACCCTCTTAATTTTACCCGATTTGCTTCAAACTTTATGTGTATAATGTAAACACACGGCAGATGTAGACCTGTGAAAGGATTATTGATATCTTAGATACTGTTGCCGTGGCAACGCATCAAATTTTAATATTCTTTTCGGATGCGTTTGAGACTCTTAACATGCTTGAAATTGGATGAAACTCGACAGACACATAACACTTATTAGCCAGTAGACATGTGAAAAGTTTCAGAAACGGGCGTGGCAGGGGGGCTCAACAGCGCCCTCTTGAACAGGGTCTGAAAACTTGGTCCATATATCAAATACGCTTGCATGAATTAATATGAAACTTGGTACACATATAGATTTCATGGGGCCGAACAACTTTCCCTCTGTCAAGTTTCACGCCAGCCCAACAGGAAGTCGGCTATTATGGGTTGTTTGGAAAACGCTTGCTGTGGAATGTGATGTACTCCTCCTAGAGAATTCATTCAATCACCTCCAAACTCAGTCAGCATGAAGTCAAGACATTGAGGATGCTAAATTGCGAACAGATTTTTGATATCTCGAACGGTTTGGCTGTGGCGAGGAATCGAATTTATGGCGAGAAAAGAGAAACACGAAGTGGAATAACTTCTGCATACATTAACTGATCTTGATGAAACTTCAGCAGTGTGTTCGTGGTAAGAGGCCGATCAGATCGATGTAGCTATTGTGAGTCAAAGTTATAGCGCCACCAACTGGCAGCAGGAAGTGTGTCACTTTCAACATGCTTTTGACAAAAGTGGGGGGGTTAGTTTTAACTACAGTAAAGAAAAAATAGTTTGTATATTGTTCTCATCAAGCCGGACAACTTTCTAATTTACATTCAATAGCTCTGGCCATCAGGAAGTCAGATATTTTGGTCTGAATGTGATTTTTTTTGCTAAATCAGCCTCTGAATTTTTAGCCACTCCTCTTAAACTATTTATTTTATTCGTACCAAACTTTTTCAACATGATGAAACTACATTAAATATGCTAAATTGTGAATGGATAATAAATATCTTAAACGGTTTTGCTATGGCGAGGGATTAAAGTAATGTCCAAAAAGGAAACACTAAAAATCTTCTAAAAATGTAATTATATACCATTTATTTCTATATAAAAGAATGCAAATATCACAACTAAACCCATTTTATTCTGTTTTTGCAATTCAAGAAGAATGAAAAAGTTAAAACAGGCTATTTAGTGCTATTTGGTTCAACAAAAAAGCAAACATAGGGCTATACTGCCCTCTTGTGTCCAAAAGGACATCAAAATAGTATATAAAACTTTTTACCAGGTAGGCCAATATTGTATTTAAATATACATTTATTAGGTATGTGTCTGAGGATATTTTCCCACCGGTTAATCGACGTGTGACACGAGTGGGTGCTTTTAAATCGCTAATATAATAGTGAAAGTAAAAAAACGGACGTCCGCACGGACATTGATAATGGTGCACGTTGGAAAGAATGATACTTTTAAACATAACACTAAACCGCCATTAGGTGTCGCCAGGCGACCATCTTAATGAGCGAGTCATTGATTCATTCGTTCAAATGATTCGTTCCAATGACTGAGTCATTCATGATTGAGACAGATGTTTATGGATTGACCATTGAATCTTTGAGTCAAGCGATTCGTTTCAAAATGCTGAATCATTCAGTAATGAGAAAACAAGTTGCTGTGATCTTTGTTTAACTATTTTTGCTGCTGAAACAGAACAAAAACAGTCAATATTGCATCTAAAATGTAAGTGACTTAATTGTAACTGTTTATTAACCTGTTGTATGAAATCAATGTCACAGTTTCAATCGTGATTGTATTCAGGAAATAGTTGCCTACTCGTCAAGTGAGGTTGCTTAACTCTATCATATGTTATAAAATATATAAAAACTCCATATTTGTAATTTTTATAGTCAGTATGTTGTTAACTGGGTTGCTTTTTTGTGTGCTGCGCTCATTTGTTTACAATTCTCCTGGAGAAGCAGCATGAGCCTCAGCAGTGCAACCTTGTTACCATTGATCAGTAATACATTTATTATTAACTGATGATTGCAACTTAAAATGAATGTAATGAAATTAGAATAATCTCTCGTTTTAGTGATTCCCAAGTTATTTTTTTGTTATTGACGTTCTAATCAGGCTATACTCTGGTCGGGCAAGTAAAATTCTCTTTCAGGTAGGCCTACTGTATTTATATATAAATATATTAGGGATGTGACTGTGATAACATTTTCCCACCGGTTAATCGACGTGTGACACCACTGAGCGCTTTTAAATCGCTAACTATAGTATACTATATACTAGTAAAATACAGACGTCCGCACAGACATTGATAATGGTGCGGAGTAGAGCGAGCATTTTCAATTTATTCCTATGGATGTAGGAATTAACTAAAACATTTTATTTATGTTTTTGTGTCCACTGTTCAACCGCAACCGCGTCACACACACACACACATTCCAGAATTGCAATCTTGACATCGCAGCCTGTTCATTATAGCCCTAATACAATATAATAATAAAAATAGTCAACCTAACATAAACGAATTACACTGCTCTGTTTAAATAGTCAGTAGTACAATCTGTACCATTCACAGTAAGCAGAGCTCCACTGTGATGTTTCCAAGAACATTTTTGCGCGTGTGAAGAGGATGATTTTTTCCATCGATATTGGAACACGAGTGAAGTACAAAGCCTATAATAAAGAATAGTTTAGCATCCAAATACATCGCAAATATTGAAACATTTTGATTCTAATGAGAGGGTTACGTGAGACCAACACTGCTTACTTTCGTTTTTATTTTTACATTAAATTTAAAGGATTTGTTGTGGAATATTTTGGGTGTATCATAAAATCAGAATAAGGTAAGACAAGTAAAATTTTCTGTCTTATATTTATATATATATATACGTATATATAAGTATATATATATATATATATATATATATATATGTATATGTGTGTGTGTGTTCGTATATATATATATATATATATATAGCTAGATTGATAGATATAGATATAGATAGATAGACATATATATATATATATGTGTGTGTGTGTGTGTGTGTGTGTGTATATATATATATATATATATATATATATAAATAAATATAGCTGCGAGCAGCGATGCAGGGCCAAAGCTGGTGGCACCGCCATCCCCGGTGCCTTTAGGTAACTAAAGGCACCGGGGTGGCGGTGCCACCGGCTTGGGCCCGCAATCGCTGCTCGCAGCTATATTTATTATTATTGTTCTTCAAGGGTTCGGGGGCTTTTGGGGCCTTTAACGTGCTCAAAAACTCATGAAACTTTGCACGCAGGTCAGAACCTGCGGCCATTAGGGCCGGGCTGAAGCTGGTACCCGGGCGTGGCAGGGGGGCTCAACAGCGCCCCCTAGAACACAATCTTAAATCTTGGACACATACAAGAACGTATTAGTATGAAACTCGGTACACATATAGATCTCATCGGGCCGAACAACTTTCGCACTCTACGTTATTAGCTCTGCCCAACAGGAAGTCAGCTATTATGGGTTGTTTGAAAAATGCATGCTGTGGAATTTAATGTACTCCTCCTAGGGAATTGATCCGATCCACACCAAACTCGGTCAGCATGAAGTCAAGACATTGAGGATGCTAAATTGCGGACGGATTTTTGATATCTCGAACGGTTTGGCCGTGGCGATGAAACGAAATTATAGCGAGAAAAGATAAACAGGAAGTGTGTTATAACTTCTGCATACATTAACTGATCTTGATGAAACTTCCACAGTGTGTTCGTTGTAAGAGGCCGATCACATGGATGTGACTATTGTGAGTCAAAGTTATAGCGCCACCAACTGGCAGCAGGAAGTGTGTCACTTTCAAAATGCTTTGAAATCACCCTCTTATTTTTACCCGATTTGCTTCAAACTTTATGTGTATAATGTAGACACTTGGCAGATGTAGAACTGTGAAAGGTTTATTGATATCTTAAATACTGTTGCCGTGGCAACGCATCAAACTTTAATATTCTTTCCAGATGCTTTTGAGACTCTAAACATACTTGAAATTGGATGAAACTCGACAGACACATCACATTTATTAGCCGGTAGACATGTGCAAAGTTTCAGAAACGGGCGTGGTGAGGGGCTCAGTAGCGCCACCTTTAGTCAAAAATGGGGGCTTAGTTTTAAGTAGAGTCACAAAAATCGTTATGTATATTGTTCTCATCAAGCCGGACAACTTTCTAATTTATAGTCATAAGCTGTGACCAACAGGAAGTGAGATATTTTGGTTTGAATGTGATTTTTTGTAGAATTCTCTCCCTCTCTCTCTCTGCCTCTGCGTCTCTGTGTGTGTGAGGGGTGGGGGGATTTTTCTTTTGAGTGAGATTTGTTTAAAATTCCTGTTTTTCAAGGTTTCAGGGGCTTTTGGGGCCTTTAACGTGCTCGAAAACTCTTGAAACTTTGCACACAGGTCAGAACCCGCGGCCATCAGGGCCGGGCTGAAGCTGGTACCCGGGCGTGGCAGGGGGGCTCAACAGCGCCCCCTGGAACGGGATCCGAACACTTGTCCATAAATCAAACACACTTGCATGTAATGATATGAAACTCGGTACACATATAGATCACATCGAGCTGAACAACTTTCGTGCTCTAAGTTTTACGCCAGCCCAACAGGAAGTCGGCAATTATGGGTTGTTTGGAGAACGCTTGCTGTGGAATGCGAAGTACTCCTCCTAGAGAATTCATCCAATCCCCACCAAACTCGGTGTGCATGAAGTCAGGACATTGAGGATTCTAAATTGCGGACGGATTTTTGATATCTCGAACGGTTTGGCCGTGGCGAGGAAACGAATTTATGGCGAGAAAAGAGAAACACGAAGTGGTATAACTTCTGCATACATTAACGGATCTTGATGAAACTTCACCAGTGTGTTCGTGGTAAGAGGCCGATCAGATGGATGTAACTATTGTGAGTCAAAGTTATAGCGCCACCAACTGGCAGCAGGAAGTGTGTCACTTTCAAAATGCTTTTGACAAAAGTGGGGGGGTTAGTTTTACCCACAGTTTTAAAAATCAGTACGTACATTGGTCTCATCGAGCCGGACAACTTTCTAATATACAGTTATTAGCTCTGAACAACAGGAAGTCAGATATTTTGGTTTGAATGTGGATTTATTTGCAAATTCAGCCTCTGAATTTTTACCCACTCCTGCTAAGTGGTTTATTTATTCACATCAAACTTTTTCAACATGATGAAAATACATTAAAGATGCTAAATTGTGAACGGATATTAAATATTTCAAACGGTTTTGACATGGCGAGGGATTAAAATAATGTCAAAAAAGGAATCAGAAAACATCTCATATATTCTTAAAATTTAATTATACACCATTTATTTTTATATAAAATTATACAAATATTAGAACTAAACCTATTTTATTCTGTTTTTGCAATTCAAAAAGTATGAAAAAGTTAAAAACAGGCTATTTAGTGCTATTTGTTTCAACAAAAAAGCAAACATAGGGCTATACTGCCCTCTTGTGTCCAAAAGGATATCAAAATAGTATATAAAACGTTTTACTAGGTAGGCCTATTGTATTTAAATATAAATTTATTAGGTATATGACTGTGAGGATATTTTCCCATCGGTTAAGCGACGTGTGACACGAGCGGGTGCTTTTAAATCGCTAATATAAAAGTGAAAGTAAAAAAACGGACGTCCGCACGGACATTGATAATGGTGCACGTTGGAAAGAATGATACTTTTAAACATAACACTAAACCGCCGTTAGGTGTCGCCAGGCGACCATCTTAATGAGCGAGTCATTGATTCATTCGTTCAAACGATTCATTCCAATGACTGAGTCATTCATGATTGAGACAGATGTTTATGGATTGACCATTGAATCTTTGAGTCAAGCGATTCGTTTCAAAATGCTGAATCATTCAGTAATGAGAAAACAAGTTGCTGTGATCTTTGTTTAACTATTTTTGCTGCTGAAACAGAACAAAAACAGTCAATATTGCATCTAAAATGTAAGTGACTTAATTGTAACTGTTTATTAACCTGTTGTATGAAATCAATGTCACAGTTTCAATCGTGATTGTATTCAGGAAATAGTTGCCTACTCGTCAAGTGAGGTTGCTTAACTCTATCATATGTTATAAAATATATAAAAACTCCATATTTGTAATTTTTATAGTCAATATGTTGTTAACTGGGTTGCTTTTTTGTGTGCTGCGCTCATTTGTTTACAATTCTCCTGGAGAAGCAGCATGAGCCTCAGCAGTGCAACCTTGTTACCATTGATCAGTAATACATTTATTATTAACTGCTGATTGCAACTTAAAATGAATGTAATGAAATTAGAATAATCTCTCGTTTTAGTGATTCCCAAGTTATTTTTTTGTTATTGACGTTCTAATCAGGCTATACTTTGGTCGGGCAAGTAAAATTCTCTTTCAGGTAGGCCTATTGAATTTATATATAAATATATTAGGGATGTGACTGTGATAAAATTTTCCCACCGGTTAATCGACATGTAACACCGCTGAGGGCTTTTAAATCGCTAACTATAGTATACTATATACTAGTAAAATACAGACGTCCGCACAGACATTGATAATGGTGCGGAGTAGAGCGAGCATTTTCAATGTATTCCTATGGATGTAGGAATTAACTAAAACATTTTATTTATGTTTTTGTGTCCACTGTTCAACCGCAACCGCGTCACACACACATTCCAGAATTGCAATCTTGACATTCATTATAGCCCTAATACAATATAATAATAAAAATAGTCAACCTAACATAAACGAATTACACTGCTCTGTTTAAATAGTCAGTAGTACAATCTGTACCATTCACAGTAAGCAGAGCTCCACTGTGATGTTTCCAAGAACATTTTTGCGCGTGTGAAGAGGATGATTTTTTCCATCGATATTGGAACACGAGTGAAGTACAAAGCCTATAATAAAGAATAGTTTAGCATCCAAATACATCGCAAAAATTGAAACATTTTGATTCTAATGAGAGGGTTACGTGAGACCAACACTGCTTACTTTCGTTTTTATTTTTACATTAATTTTTAAAGGATTTGTTGTGGAATATTTTGAGTGTATCATAAAATCAGAATAAGGTAAGACAAGTAATATTTTCTGTCTTATATATATATATATATATATATATATATATATAGATATAGATATAGATATAGATAGATAGATATTTATATACACACACACACATATATATATATATATATATATATATATATATATATGTGTGTGTGTGTGTGTGTATGTATATATATATATATATATATATATATATATATATATATATATATATATATATAAATATAGCTGCGAGCAGCGATGGAGGGCCAAAGCCGGTGGCACCGCCATCCCCGGTGCCTTTAGGTAACTAAAGGCACCGGGGTTGCGGTGCCACCGGCTTGGGCCCGTAATCGCTGCTCGCAGCTATATTTATTATTATTATTATTATTCTTCTCCGCATTTAATTGCATTTTTGAGGGCCTAAACATGCTCGAAAACTCACGAAACTTTGCACACGCGTCAGAACTGGCGAAAATTTACATCTGATATAGGTTTCAGAATTGGGCGGGGCAAAATGGCTCGATAGCGCCACCTATAAAAGTTCAACGGAGTGCGCCTCCCGCTGTGTTCCACGTACGTGTACGAAATTCGGTACATATGTGTAAGGACCTAATACCTACAAAAAAGTCTCTTGGAGCATAGCTCTAAACACAACAGGAAGTCAGCCATTTTCAACTTCCTCTCTGATTTTTGTGCACTTTTTGCCATTTTCAGGCCTCGTACTTTAACGAACTCCTCCTACAGTTTTAATCTGATCATCTTCAAATTTGGTGAGTGTAATCTTAAGGCCTTTGCGACGTTAAATTGCGAAGATCTTGAGTTTTCGTCGAAGGGCGGGCCCTCGGCGGCCTGACAAATTTTGATGTTTCGCCATGAAACAGGAAGTTGCTGTAACTCAGGCATGGAATGTCCAATCTGCCCCAAACTTCACACTTTTGATAAGCGTTCTGTCCTGAACACATGACCATGCTCATATTCAGTTACAGTCATAGCGCCACCTGCTGGCAACAGGAAGTGACATGTTTAACACTCTTGTGGACTCCTGATAACATATAAAAAAGTGCCAGCAAGTGCTAAACATGCTAACAACTTACTAGAAACATGCTAAAACATGCTAGCAAACACTTAGCTAAGTGCTAAAGCATGCTATTACTGCAATTAAATAGGAATTTGCTGTAACTCAGGCACGGAATGTCCAATCTGCCCCAAACTTCACACGTTTGATAAGAGTCATGGCCTGAACACATCTACATGAGAATATTCAGTTATAGTAATAGCGCCACCTACTGGTAACAGGAAGTGTCATGTTTAACACGTTGATGCCGTTCTAGCAACATGTTAAAAATGCCATTGACTTCTAAAAATGCTAGAAACATGTTAAAACATGCTAGCAATACTTAGCTAAGTGCTAAAGCATGCTAATTTAATGAAACAGGATGTTGTTGTTACTCAAGAAGGCAATGTCCAATCTGCGCCAAACTTCACACTTTTGATAAGCGTTCTGTCCTGAACACATGACCATGTTCATATTCAGTTACAGTCATAGCGCCACCTGCTGGCAACAGGAAGTGACATGTTAAACACTGTTGTGGACTCCTTATAACATATAAAAAAGTGCCAGCAAGTGCTAAACATGCTAACAACATGCTAGAAACATGTTAGCAAACACTTAGCTAAGTGCTAAAGCATGCTATTGCTGCAAATAAATAGGAAGTTGCTGTAACTAAGGCATGGAATGTCCAATCTGCCCCAAACTTCACACTTTTGATAAGCGTTCTGTCCTGAACACATGACCATGCTCATATTCAGTTATAGTTATAGCGCCACCTGCTGGCAACAGGAAGTGACATGTTTAACACTCTTGTGGACTCCTGATAACATATAAAAAAGTGCCAGCAAGTGCTAAACATGCTAACAACATACTAGAAACATGCTAAAACATGCTAGCAAACACTTAGCTAAGTGCTAAAGCATGCTATTACTGCAATTAAATCGAAATTTGTTGTAACTCAGGCACAGAATGTCCAATCTGCCCCAGACTTCACACGTTTGATAAGAGTCATGGCCTGAACACATCTACATGAGAATATTCAGTTATAGTAATAGCGCCACCTACTGGTAACAGGAAGTGTCATGTTTAACACGTTGATGCAGTTCTAGCAACATGCTAAAAATGCCATTGACTTCTAAAAATGCTAGAAACATGTTAAAACATGCTAGCAATACTTAGCTAATTCAATGAAACAGGATGTTGTTGTTACTCAAGAAGGCAATGTCCAATCTGCGCCAAACTTCACACTTTTGATAAGCGTTCTGTCCTGAACACATGACCATGCTCATTCAGTTACAGTCATAGCACCGCCTGCTGGCAACAGGAAGTGACATGTTAAACACTGTTGTGGACTCCTGATAACATATAAAAAAGTGCCAGTAAGTGCTAAACATGCTAACAACATACTAGAAACATATTAGCAAACACTTAGCTAAGTGCTAAAGCATGCTATTGCTGCCTAAAAATAAATTTGCTGTAACACAGGCATGGAATGTCCAATCTGCCCCAAACTTAATATGTAACATGCAAGAAACATGCTAGCAACACATAGCTAAGTTCTAAAGCATGCTAGAAATGCTAAAGGAAGTTGTTGTAACTTAGGCATACAATGTCCAATCTACCCCAAACTTCACACGTTTGATAATAGTTATCTCCTGAACACAAGTCCATGCTCATATTCAGATATAGTCATAGCGCCGCCTGCTGGCAACAGGAAGTGACGTTTAACACTATTCTGGACTCCTAATAACATATAAAAAAGTGTCACCAACTGCTAAACATGTTAGCAACATACTAGAAACATGCAATCAAATACTTAGCTAAGTGTTAAAGCATCCTATTACTGCAATTAAATATGAATTTGCTGTAACTCAGGCATTCAATGTCCAATCTACCCCAAAATTAATATGTAATATGCTAGAAACATCATAAAACATGCTAGAAATGCTAAAGGAAGTTGTTGTAACTCAAGCATACAATGTCCAATCTGCCCCAAACTCCACATGTTTGATAAAAGTCCTGCACTGAACACATCTACATAGCGATATTCAGATATAGACATAGCCCCACCTACTGGCAACAGAAACTGACATGGTTAACACAGTAATGCAGTACTAACCTAAGCATGCTAAAAACATATACTAAACATGCTAGCAACTACTATATATACCTCCTTAAATGCACATTGTCCAACCATGCTCTGTCTTCCTAAAGCCACCGGGTGGCGGCGGCACGGGTGCGAGGGCCCTTTCATCGCTGCTTGCAGCTTTAATTTAAACTGTAATTTATTCTTGTGATGTAAAGCTGAATTTTCAGCATCATTACTCCAGTCTTTAGTCTCACATGATACATCCTTCAGAAATCATTCTAATATGCTGATTTTATGCTCAAGAAACATTTCTTAATTATCAATGTTGAAAACTGCTTAATATTTTTGTGGAAACTGATGCATTTGTTTTTAGGAATCTTTGATTTATAAATATATTATTTTGAAAAAAAAATCAATACTGTCACTTTTGATGAATTTCGTCCTTGCTGAAAAAAAAAAATCATTCTTAAAAGGATACTTCACCTCTGGAAAGATGAATGTGTATTTAAAATGGGTCATTTATGTAGTAGAAATGTGACATTATTTTTGAATTTGGAGCTTTCTAGACTGAGAAAAGCCAGAAAATGTATTTTTGGCTCATGTGGATGAAAGACAACAACTCCCAGAATGCACTTGCTTGCTTCCCTAGGAGGCCACTCCCAAGCCATGCCTACCGGTAAGAGAGCGCAGTTAAACAAAAAGGCTAAGCTACTAGTGAGTCTCCGTGACGAGTCTGCCAGGGATTTCGAGATCACCCAAAATGTCCGGGATTCGGCTTTTGCGTTCTACTGTCGCCATTCATTATGTTTACTGTGGCGAGCAGGACGAGGCTGAGGGCCGCGGGAGAACGGCGCGAGGCCGGTGGCGTGATTACTGATAAGCGACGGAGGAGCGGGAATTTTCTTAGCAATGTTAAAAAGCACATCAACTTGTTTAGCGTTCATGTAAACTTTACATTCAGATTCACCATTCGGAATGAATTCAGTTAGATTGAAACAAAAGGTGTGCATGTAAACAATGAATGGCGACTGCAGAAAGCAAAAGCCGAATCCCGGACATTTTGGACGATCTCAACGGCTGGACATGTCCGGGAAAAAGAGGATGGTAACCCCGACTACTCAGCTTTCTCCACAGAACAAGAGCCTGCTAGCTTAGCTTCCAAAGAAAGACGACTGACACTATGTGTACATTCTGTGAGTGAGATCCCACCCTCTATGGGCGGGTTGAAAACATGCGGGACAGCCCCTACTACTGGCTGTTGTCTTTAGCCTCTGGCCAAAAAATCCTCCGATGACGCAAAATGACGATTTTTTCCAGACAAAAAATACATAAATCTCTTGTCTCAGGGGGATATGAGGGTGGAAAGCATGGTAATTCGAAAACACTACAGGTTTTATATATGTCTATTTATATTTTACACTACCATTAAAAATTCATAAAGATTCTTATTCTTCAAAAGGTGTGCATGTGTAAAGACTACTAAATTTTAGATGCAGTCAGTATGTTGATATTGTATGTTTGTTTCCATATCCAAACGTACAAATGTGAACTGCATATAGTTAAAAATTGCTAATGAGATTGCAATTAAACAATCAAATTGCAATTATCAATGCTGATGCATTTTGATGGAAAAATAGCACTAAAATATTGGCACAAAACACTTTTTATTTAGTTATGCTTGGCAATCCTGGGTGGAAGTGTAGTTAGTTCTCTCAATGGGTTTGGGAGGAATTCTGCAGAAAATAGCTTCTTGCTCCAAAGCCAAACACCATTCTTCGCTTTTCTTTGTTCCGTGCGCCGAATCCCAGACTTTGAGGTAGAAA
The DNA here is from genome assembly GCF_951802725.1 of Rutilus rutilus. Taxonomy (NCBI): domain Eukaryota; kingdom Metazoa; phylum Chordata; class Actinopteri; order Cypriniformes; family Leuciscidae; genus Rutilus; species Rutilus rutilus. The sequence continues at coordinate 9,528,517 of NC_140233.1, forward strand.
ACACATCTGCTTTTGGACCTCAACTGCGCTTTTGTGAAACTACACATAGGGGAAAAAACAAAGAAGAGTGTAAGAGAGTGTTAGAGAGACAGAGCGAGAGAAATCATTTAAACAAATAAATAAAACACACAGCTGAAAATATAGGGCAATGAATATTCATGCCCTTGTGTGCTCTGACAAGCAAACTAAAATGGCTTTTCTGTGTCTGCAGACATGCACCCTGTTCCTTTTGTCTGCTAAAAGTATTTGCCCGATTGCGTTTTCCGTTTGTGAATGGTTTGTTTGCTAAGAGCCTGGCACCCATTTAAAGACACTGCTTAATCCTCCATCATGAAGAAGAGAAGAAAGCGAAACAATGAGCACGGTAATGTGGTACTGGGTAAATCAGCCGTTCGCTCTCAATAGACCTTCTAACATGGGATGTTTGTCTGCTGTAATCTTCTGGATTTGTTTCAAAAGTAGAAACTAGAACGGGCTTCGCTTGAAGTTGTAAATCGTAAAAGGCAACATGATGTGCCGCAGACACCGGAATAAAGCTCTTCATTTGAAGAAAAGAAAAATGACACGAGTTGTTTTATTTTCGAGGATATCTCTGATTCCCTGTGTCACGCGTTAAGAAATAATTTATCAAGGAGCAGTGGAATACAGCACTTGCTGTCTGTTTCCGTTTCATGTGTTCATTGCTGCCTTTTGGAAGCTATATGTTGTAATACAAAAACGTTATTCTCAGGTTTCACAGACAAGACGTAAACCTAGTCCCAGACTAAAATGCATGTTTGAGCTGTTTTAACTGAAAGCAACTTGCACTGGTATATCTTAAAATATTGTTTGGTTTCAAGATTGCCCATCAGTCATGTCTTCTTCTAAGGCACGTTTATAAAAGCTACTGAAATGACCTAATTGAATTAAGACTTAATCCCGGCTTAATCTAAGCCCTGTCTGTGAAACCGGGCCTATGGATGATTTACACAGGGGCTAATTGTCACTTTCTTTTTGAGTCAAAAGTGCAATTAGTCAAATGTGTCAAAAGTTTGATTGAGTTTGAGTTTGATTTTTGTTAGTAATGGCAGGTTCCCATTGTGACAATTTACCCTATATAGTGTGACAACATGCCCCGCAATTTACACTACCAGCTTTAAAAAATAAACAACCACCTTGATAATTAACAAATAATTCTACTTTTATTTAAAATTCGATGTCAAATCGATTAATCACATCTAACATATATGAACATATATATACAATATATACACAAACTTCTGTTATATGCGATTAATCACGATTAATCGATTTAACAGCACTAAAAATATTATATATATACTGTATATGAATATATACTGTATGTGTATGTATGTGTGTATATATACATAGCCACAGATATTATATAAATAAACTTTTATGTTACATGCGATTAATCACGATTAATCACGATTAATCGATTTGTAATCGATATTTATGTATATGTGATACAATTATTTTGTCTAATCAAGTGTGAACAGTGTCTCTGTGTTTTTTTTTTATGAACTCAAATCTTACCTGTTCCTTTTTAGATGTGTTACAACTATAAATTTCTATAGCCGTGCCCTTGACTTTCACATCTCGGTTGTGTTTTACCTCAAAGATGTATCCTCATCCTCTTGGGCATCCATTCTCAGGCTTTCAACAGAAATTCAGAATTTCTCTATAGGTGAACAGATCAAAGGAAAAAGAGATGAGAGAAGGTGAGAGAAAGTGCAAGAGTGAGAAAATGAATTTCACGTACAACCGTAAATAAAGTTTTTTGTTCTCTTTGTTTCAACCCTGTATCACATGAAATACGTTCTGAGGAAACTATTTTGCAAATCGCAATTACGTTACATGCCAACATATAAGCAGTGCTATTACGTTGGTCCTTAACCTAATATAGCCAATCTATTGCAGTGCTATTACGTTTGTCCTGAACATAATACATCCAAAGCAGGTTTCTTTTCACACGTAGCAGCTCATTTTGTTTTAATTATTTACTCCCTTTTTTCTCATTGGGCTACAAAATATTATCTATGCCAGGGCGAGTCAAATGGCGGCACCCAGATAATTTTTATCTGGCCCTCCAACTGGTTTTTGATGTTTAAAACCCCTCGCAATCTGATATCAAAGTCCCCGCAAAGGTTTAGCGCGTTCAGCGGTGAGTTTAACAACGCACGTGATCATTCAGCGGTGAGTTTAACAACGCACGGCAGTTCGTGATATGGTCACGTAATTTAATCTATTGATTCGTGCCACGGACACGTTTATTTCGTTATTTTCGTAATACCAGCACGTTTTTTAAACTATTGCATTTTCAATGGGAAGCGTCTTTCGTGATAACAGCACGATTCTTTCTGCCTGTCGGCTGCAGCAGAGAAGCTGTTTAATCAACATTTTTTTCACGAGATCTTATGTGTTTTTATGTATTTTTTTTAATGTTATTATTTCGGTCTTATTGCCAGGGAAGCTGGATTGCTTTGCTGTTTATTGATATTTTTAAAATTATATTTTATCAGTAGGAAATCGCGCTGAAGAAGTCTCGTTCCGAACACATCGCGATATTTAGCATCAGTTCACGTGTGTCAGATGTTGGTAAGTAAATACCTAAATACGCTGTCCTAATAATGTGTGATATCATGTCTTTTCTGTTTGTCGATATTAATCTGCCATTATATCTGCCATCTCCACGGAGACTTTGCGTTTCATTGCTTTCTAATTCAAAACAGGGTGATTAACACTGCCTGTCACGTGACGTGCTATAGGCTTAGATATTCATATCAGATTAAAAATAGTACAATTAGTTCCAAAGTTGTATTTGTAGTAGAAGCACAGTAAAAACAACACTTACCATGCTTTTACCACAGTAACATTAGTTTTACTGTGATAAGTGTAGTAAAAAGACAGTAATCACAAAACTTACCATGCTTTTACCACACTATTTGTAGTGTGGTACTTATTGTAAATGCACAGTAACCACAACACTTACCATGCTTTTACCACAGTAACCATAGTTTTACTGTGATAGGTGTGGTAAAAGGACAGTAATCACAAAACTTACCATGCTTTTACCACACTATTTGTAGTTTTAATGTGGTACTTATTGTAAATGCACAGTAACCACAACACTTACCATGCTTTTACCACAGTAACCATAGTTTTACTGTGATAGGTGTGGTAAAAGGACAGTAACCACAAAACTTACCATGCTTAAAACCTCAGTAACCTTAGTTTTACTGTGATTGGTTTAGTAAGGACAGTAATCACAAAACTTACCATGCTTTTACCTCAGTATTGATAGTTTTAAAGTGATATTTGTTGTAAATGCATATTAACCACAACACTTGCCCTGCTTGTAAGGCTTTATAATGTTACATCCAATATTTGTAAGGTAAATCAGTACTTTTCCCTTTAAAGTCCAACTGAAATCAAAATGGACCCTATTTACTTTGTTAGCGCATATTACTAGTCTTGTGGTGAACAATTAATCCGTGCAAGTTAAAACACGGAAAAAAATGTTTTGGCTTCGTAATCTTTAATCAAAATCTGAAAATGCCCCTCCTCTCTGCATTGGAGGACCTTCCCTGATGACGTATGCTTGACGGCTTGGGTTGAGAAACGCTTAACCACTCCCCTCAAATCGTTAGTCTGTAATGAGCGAGAGATGGAGAGGAGGAGCACTAGAGTAAAACCCTGCGCTCTGTTCAATATTCCTTTTCACTGGGAAATGCGTCACAGCACTGGAGAAAAGTCGTTTGCAACTTCCGGTTCACGCGGACTTTAAATAATCCTATATATTATACATAATGATATTTTCTTTTCTCTTTTTTCAGCTGAAAAGACCAAAAGGGCCTTTCGGACTCAGTCGTTCCATTATTGTTGGAGGAGAAGTAAACGGAGGAGACGGACAGCTGCAAAGGCAAATATTCGCAATGGTATGTATGTGTTGGTTTTAACCCTAAATCAAACATTTTATCAAGCATTTGTTGTTTCTTAAAACTTTTCTCACAAAACCCATAGCCCAATCAGTACAAACATAGTCTGAAAGTCTTAATAATTCACAAGATTTAACAAGTTGTCAAATTCGTACGATACTCATACATATTTGTATACTCGTACACAATCCTGCAGCTTTTACTCCTAGTGCTGTCATTGGCTACTGCCTCAATTCCTGTACATATTTATCGCGATATTTGTAAATCAGTTGCGCCACTTCTTGGAAAGTTGTCGGATGTCACACACACTGTCAGAAAGTTTATATTAATTGCAAATTGGACCCTGTCTGTTTATGTTCCAGTAATACATGATGTCTCTCCACACCTCATAACCTACCTCTGTTTGCAAGAGTGGAAAAGCTTATCTGACTTGTCACATGACATAAGATACTCGATTATTTTGTCATAATCAGAGCAGTTACACTGCTGATAACTGTCCCGTTTGCATGTAAATCTTTTTCATGATTATTGCTTGCTATTAAAGACATACTTTTATTCATAGAAATGCCCACATATCAGTGAACTTATTACATAAAAATGCTTTTAACAATTAATTATGCAACACTCTTTACAGAAAACATATCCTACAGTTATAAACTGACTATTTGCAAGTAATGTATTAAAATTACCTTCCTTTCTGTTTTGCAGGATTACTTAGTCCTTTTTTTTAAAGCTCTACCAATATCAAACTCAACAGCTCTTTTAAGAGCCAACCATTACAAGAGCTACTAGTGAGTCGCAGCGAATCTTGCCGTGATCAGCCCTTCACAGGTGAAGTTTCTAGCATATTGCAATCAGTTTTTACTCATCAAATGTTCTCTCCTGAATCATATGGTAAATTAACTTATTTATAACTGTCTTAATTTGTGTTTCAAGAACAATAGTAATTGCACATAGAGTAAGTCGAGACTATCTTGTTTTACAGCAGAGAAGGAAGACCAGTCCTTATATCAACGCAAGCTAATCGAATAAGTCCTTTGTTTCGGGTGAGGAAGGAACATCTGATGCCCAAAGAAGACAGAAAAGTGCGCGAGTCCATTGGTATGTCTTGTATTGAAACAATGCTGTAATATGTAGTACATAATTTGATGTTGACAATTTTACATTGTACAGGTTATCACTTGGTTTTTGACCAAGTGAAGCTCTTGAAACAATTGACAGAAGAGTATGTTGTCTGGAAAGAAATCAAGCATCACTGGCAAAGGCTCAAAAGAGACCATGCCTTTCTTAAAAATCTTTTAAAATATGTTGCTGTTGATATGGGTAAAACTGTTTTTGTTCAGTACTTAGCTTATTTTGTGCTGCAATATTTTATATATATATATATATATATATAATACTTCAATGTGTGTATATTATATAACGTACTGACTGCTGCTTTGTAAATTTATGTAAGGAACAGGCAACTCTGGCCCTTTGCATTCTACTTTTTGAGGTTAGTTAAGAGTTAACCTCCAACCTTAATCGAGCACATCTGAAAATTTTAACCAAAGTCTTCAGGTTTACTTCTAGACAATAGGCAGGAGGGTTTGAGGTCGGAGCTAAATGTGCAGGACAGTGGACGCTGAGGGCCAGAGTAAACCATCACTGCTTTAAATAACGCAGAACATAAGCTGACCCGACTGTCCATTAAACAACTTTATTTGAATGGTTTCTGTCTTTTGTTTTCCTTTCAGACCAGGACTGGAGAACGCCTGACAATGGGATGTTGAGACTTCTTCCTCTGGTTGAGAAAAAGCTACTCCACATCAGTGATCACATCTTCTGTTCTTCTGTTCTTCAACTGAACAAACTGTTAAGACGAGGAAGAAGAACACTAACACGATCGAGACGTACAGGGAAGAGCAAGAAACCAGTTTAGCTGTGATAATGAATCATTATTTTCCAACACAATATCAAATCTGTTTTCTGTATCATATGTGACTGAATATGATTATCTGGCACTCGTTTTGTGGCTTCAGCAGCTGTGAATGGATTCATATGATGTTAACGTGTTTTTGAAGACACATTTTTATTTATCTTGAATCTCATTTGTCTTTATGCTACTTTATCAACTTTATGCTTTGTTCTCCAATAAAGTGTTGTTTAATAAAGTATGGTGACTATTGTGTATTGAAAGTGGTGTTTGGTACAGTAAATAGAAATTTTCTTTTGAGAAATTTTAATTTCTTGTTTCTTTAAAAATAACTACATATAATTAATAACTTATAAATAACTAAATATAATTAATTACCATGATTCTTTTACTTGGGACATAAAAATTTAGATCTGGTTAATGATATTTGGGACAACAATGCAACAAAAGTTGCACATACTTGCATGTATGCCAGTTTCCAGTGAAATAAAAGGAAGCTATGTGAATAGCAAGAGGCTGCAGTGGGCTATCTTGCTATAAATACTTAAAGCTTAATTGAAGATGATCCATGTTGATCATTCTAGTATACTCTATATATCACTGATGTCAGGAATATAAGCAGCAATCAGAGGGGGTGAAAAGGAAATGTTGGCACTGTTTTTTTGTTGTTTTACTGAATGGTGCATTATCCTTGTGTAATAGTAATAGTATGTGTAGATCTGTGTAGATTATACTGTCCTTCCACCCCCAGGGCCCAGCAATGGCCCCCAGAAGAGCAAACAAATGCACATTTCAAATGGCTGTAACTCAAAGTCTGATTAGTGTATCAAAGAGAAAATTGGCTGGACAACTGCTTATACTATGTTTAATAAATAATGTTGGCCACAGTTTTCAGACATATATGGAAAGCTGGCATAAAGGTTATTTTTAAAGTGCTCACAGTAAAATATCAAATTTCAGCCTGTCCCTCATATATGTCATAAAGGTTTGCACAATGAACAAATTTAGATATCCAGTTGTCCATTAAATATATTATTTATTTAACATTTGTTGTTTTATTACTAAACGTTTTAAACTACATTACCCACATATCTCTGTCATTCTATCAGTGGAGCAGCATTGTGCTGTAGTTCATTGAAATGTGCAGACATGCTTAGGGTTAGGGTTAGGATCTCGGTAAAGGAGTAATTTCTCACAACATAGAGACACTTTATAGTTAGCTTAATGTATAACTAACGTAATAATAACACCAAAACATACTTTGTAACATGAAGCGCCGTTTTATATGGGTTAAACGATTGTCCAATCACAGCGAGTTCTGCGATAAAGTCACAGCCAATAACAACCCAGCTGAACAGATGCGTTACACTTACATGCCCATTTATGGTAAACGATGACAGATCTCTTCTGGTTCTGGCTGCGGGGATAGATACCTTAAATATTTTATATTTAGGCTGTTAAACATGCATTCCTTCTAATTAAATTATAAAACTCATATTTAAAAACAAAAGACTCCTTTGTGTGGTTACCATCCAAAAACGAGGTCACATGATCAATGACACAAATTTGCTTATTTGATTAGACTGATGCATAAATACATTTGAAAGAGAAACTTTTTTCTAAGCAATGGCCTACAGCAGGGGTAGGTTTGTAGTATTTTAATTAAAGATAATTACATGTACTAAAGTGCTTCTAACATTTACAGTGTATGTATAGTATATTAAAGGTATATCAATAATATTCAAATAAATGTAACAAAAGCACAATGAATGGACACCATTTTGAAAGCTTATTCCAATATTTAATGTCAAACTGTTTAAAGACAAATGTACTGCCAAAACTACTGCACAACAGTATAAAAATCAGTTTATTAAAAATATCCAGATACAGGAGCAATCTATTATAGTGACACATACATTAACGTAAAAAAAATTGCTATGATGAAGTTGAATATATTTACAAACCAAGAGATGAGATTCAAGTTTGTTATGTGAACATACATTTGTTTCTTCGCTTTAAAGAACAAATAGGCAAAAACATAAGCACAACATTTTACATTCTCAACTTTCATTCTATATCCTTGTGATTATTGGTCACTTTTATTGTAACTATGCAATGAATATGTCCTTTAGCAAAACACCTGATGAACACTGACACTTTTTTGATAAAGGCATTAGGCAGAAATCAAGTACAGTTTATGAAGCTGAAAAGAGAAAACAAAATGCTTTAAAAATATGGAAAAAGATAAATCACTATTTTCAATATTGGTTCTGCATATATCAAAGAGATCCTGAGGAGGAATGGGACTTCACATGAAGACTTTCAGAAACTGTGACAGAGCAAAGGGTACACCTCGCTGGACACATCCTACGCATGCCCAAACAACAACACCCAAACACAGTGATGAAGTGGACACCACCAGGAGGATGCAGGAGACAGGGAAGACCAAGGAAGACATGGAGACAGATGTTTCACGAAGACCTGAAGAATGTCAGTGTCCCATGGGAAGATGTGAAGAACCTGGCCACGGATCGAATACGTTGGAGGACAGTTGTTGCCCAATGTGCCCAGTACAGGACTTGATGATGACGTTGTGAGTTTATAACTGTAGGATATGTTTTCTGTAAAGAGTGTTGCATAATTAAATGTTAAAAGCATTTTTATGTAATAAGTTCACTGATATGTGGGCATTTCTATGAATAAAAGTATGTCTTTAATAGCAAGCAATAATCATGAAAAAGATTTACATGCAAACGGGACAGTTATCAGCAGTGTAACTGCTCTGATTATGACAAAATAATCGAGTATCTTATGTCATGTGACAAGTCAGATAAGCTTTTCCACTCTTGCAAACAGAGGTAGGTTATGAGGTGTGGAGAGACATCATGTATTACTGGAACATAAACACACAGGGTCCAATTTGCAATTAATATAAACTTTCTGACAGTGTGTGTGACATCCGACAACTTTCCAAGAAGTGGCGCAACTGATTTATAAATATCGCGATAAATATGTACAGGAATTGAGGCAGTAGCCAATGACAGCACTAGGAGTAAAAGCTGCAGGATTGTGTACGAGTATACAAATATGTACGAGTATCGTACGAATTTGACAACTTGTTAAATCTTGTGAATTATTAAGACTTTCAGACTATGTTTGTACTGATTGGGCTATGGGTTTTGTGAGAAAAGTTTTAAGAAACAACAAATGCTTGATAAAATGTTTGATTTAGGGTTAAAACCAACACATACATACCATTGCGAATATTTGCATTTGCAGCTGTCCGTCTCCTCCGTTTACTTCTCCTCCAACAATAATGGAACGACTGAGTCCGAAAGGCCCTTTTGGTCTTTTCAGCTGAAAAAAGAGAAAAGAAAATATCATTATGTATAATATATAGGATTATTTAAAGGGAAAAGTACTGATTTACCTTACAAATATTGGATGTTACATTATAAAGCCTTACAAGCAGGGCAAGTGTTGTGGTTAATATGCATTTACAACAAATATCACTTTAAAACTATCAATACTGAGGTAAAAGCATGGTAAGTTTTGTGATTACTGTCCTTACTAAACCAATCACAGTAAAACTAAGGTTACTGAGGTTTAAAGCATGGTAAGTTTTGTGGTTACTGTCCTTTTACCACACCTATCACAGTAAAACTATGGTTACTGTGGTAAAAGCATGGTAAGTGTTGTGATTACTGTGCATTTACAATAAGTACCACATTAAAACTACAAATAGTGTGGTAAAAGCATGGTAAGTTTTGTGATAACTGTCTTTTTACTACACTTATCACAGTAAAACTAATGTTACTGTGGTAAAAGCATGGTAAGTGTTGTTTTTACTGTGCTTCTACTACAAATACAACTTTGGAACTAATTGTACTATTTTTAATCTGATATGAATATCTAAGCCTATAGCACGTCACGTGACAGGCAGTGTTAATCACCCTGTTTTGAATTAGAAAGCAATGAAACGCAAAGTCTCCGTGGAGATGGCAGATATAATGGCAGATTAATATCGACAAACAGAAAAGACATGATATCACACATTATTAGGACAGCGTATTTAGGTATTTACTTACCAACATCTGACACACGTGAACTGATGCCAAATATCGCGATGTGTTCGGAACGAGACTTCTTCAGCGCGATTTCCTACTGATAAAATATAATTTTAAAAATATCAATAAACAGCAAAGCAATCCAGCTTCCCTGGCAATAAGACCGAAATAATAACATTAAAAAAATACATAAAAATACATAAGATCTCGTGAAAAAAATGTTGATTAAACAGCTTCTCTGCTGCAGCCGACAGGCAGAAAGAATCGTGCTGTTATCACGAAAGACGCTTCCCATTGAAAATACAATTGTTTAAAAAACGTGCTGGTATTACGAAAATAACGAAATAAACGTGTCCGTGGCACGAATCAATAGATTAAATTACGTGACCATATCACGAACTGCCGTGCGTTGTTAAACTCACCGCTGAATGATCACGTGCGTTGTTAAACTCACCGCTGAACGCGCTAAACCTTTGCGGGGACTTTGATTTCAGATTGCGAGGGGTTTTAAACATCAAAAACCAGTTGGAGGGCCAGATAAAAATTATCTGGGTGCCGCCATTTGACTCGCCATGGCATAGATAATATTTTGTAGCCCAATGAGAAAAAAGGGAGTAAATAATTAAAACAAAATGAGCTGCTATACGTGTGAAAAGAAACCTGCTTTGGATGTATTATGTTCAGGACAAACGTAATAGCACTGCAATAGATTGGCTATATTAGGTTAAGGACCAACGTAATAGCACTGCTTATATTAGGTTAAGGACCAACGTAATAGCACTGCTTATATGTTGGCATGTAACGTAATTGCGATTTGCAAAATAGTTTCCTCAGAACGTATTTCATGTGATACAGGGTTGCTTTGTTTGCACGATTGTGCCTTCCTTTTCTTGGAAACTCAAATATTTATTTAACACTCAATCCATATTTAGTCACCTTGAATCATCAAAAACAAATGCATTGTACTACAAAAAAAGAATACATTTTCTTCCCCTTTACAACTTTAGTGTTTCACATCCAGATGAATATTTAACATCTTGAGTAATACCAGCTCCCTAACAATGTATAAAAACATCTGGAAGAGACAACGGCGTGTTCAAATCATTAGAGCAAGAGCATAGTGGAGAAAAATCATCAAATCCATTTTGCCCACTCAGGCAGCAAGATGGTACTGGAGCGCCCATATCCTTATGAAAGTAAATGATTTCTTCCATCTCCCCTTCAAGGTTATCAGAACTGAACACAGTTCTCTACGGGGCTTCTGTTTTCAGGGCATTGTGTGGAGGAAATGAAAGAGATACTATCAGCTTCGAACGCTCATAACATTTCTGTCAGCCGTCCAGCGTGGCTCCGGCTCTCGTATGAATCATTTAGACTTATGTATGTCCCCAAACATGTATACAAAGCCTGGGCTGAAACAGCAAGATTTTTGGTGACGCGCTCTTTAGCGTAGCTGGGTCTCTGTGGTGGATAACCGTTTGCAAATTTGTTATGCCAATTGAACTTTCAATGATAAGTGAGGAAGGAACTAAAAAAGATGTTTTCTTTGAATACATTTGTGGTTCATGTCTGACAGTTGTCAAGTCTAAAGTTTGCTTTGTTTGTGTCTTTTTTGTTTGTTTTTTTGCTGCTAATTTTCTTTAGGATTCCAATTTTTGAAGCTGTCTGAATCAACTGCACTATGTTTTGGGGGGGGTCCATTAGGTAGCAACACTTATAGTAGGGCCATTGCTTTCAAAAAGTAGTCAAAGAAGGTAAAAAAAACTCTCAACCACAGATTTCACAATTGTCTATGAGAAACCATTTATGCATAACAACAATGAATAAATATATAAAAAAAAAATTAAAACATTAAAAACACCATTATAAAATATGCCAATATAAAACAAAATGAGTCTAAAGTACCCCTAAATACGTTCAATAATAAACTAGTATGTGTTACTGTATGTATGTAAAATTTAAAAAAACTTTAAAAAAAAACTATAATTAAAAGTATTCATTTATATTTTATTCTATTTTTATACACAGCATATATATATAGGCCTATATTCTCATCCAAACACAATGCAAACCAATCTAGGATCATCACATATGATTGCATCAGTTTCAACAACAAGCATGTAAGTCCGGTACGCGGGTGAAGAAACAGATGGCTGGATCGCAAGGGCCAGGAACAGTTGGACCTAATTAACCTTTCTTTCAATGGAGGCAATGATGTCAGAGGAGTGATGTCACCAGAGATTGAGAGCTCAAAAGCAGAGCAGGCCAGGTGGAGGGTAACTGTAATGAGATATAAGTGCGTGCGTGTGTGTGTGTGTGTGTGTGTGTGTGTGTGTGTGTGTGTGTGTGTGTGTGTGTGTGTGTGTGTGTGTGTGTGTGTGTGTGTGTGTGTGAGTGTGAGTTCGAGAGAGAGAAAGAAAGAGTCCTCAGATGGCCACACGAACTCACAGACCTTTCGGCTTGAAAGATGAAATGGCAAAGCCGAGGTCAATGTAGCTGTCAAAACAACAAGTGCGTTCAGCTTGAGGTTCAACGCACTGCAGTCCATCGGCGGTTCATCTCAGGCTTCTCTGTGAAAAGCAGGAAAGAAAAGAGAACAAAGTTCAAACAGAACTAGAGAAAAATGAGGAATGACCACCTATAGTGTCTTTTCCATACAGAAGACCACTTGAGGCATAACATGACAAACTGGGATGTTATATAACAAAATGAAGGAAGAGTCAAACCAGACCGTCCTTTTGTAACGTGATGGATGGCTGGCCACTGTTGTTCCCGCACTAGAGACTCACGCAGCTGCAGGAAACACCTTCCGACGCTTAAAACTCATTACCACACCATTATAAAGATCCACCTTAACACCTGCAAAACCAGGTGCGGTTCTACAATCCACTAAGAGAGTATATTATCTGCTCGGCTGGGGGGAAAAAACACAACAAAGGAAAAAAAAAAATGTCACACTGGTTTGTCCATCAACGAGCTGTGCCCATACACAAAAGAAATATATTTTCAGAATATATTTCAAAATGATAAATATAAGTGACCAACAATGCAAATATATTTCAATATTTATTTTTTTCTGTATGGGTGATCCGCTGAGGTAGAACATTTCAAAGTGATAGCATAAAACCAGGAGCATGAGGTCTTTCAATACGAGTAAACCCAGCAGGCCCCCTTTTAAGCTTTGTATACATATAGAGGTATTAGCAAAAGCAGTTGATTTCCCATGATGCACTTTAAATAATTGCTAATTCTTGGTATTGCTTTGTGTATGTCACAGCTTCTGGATTTTTTTTTCCTTGTTCGTATTATTTGTTACAGTGTTTTTGACACTGTTTTGTTACTCACCATTTTGATGGCTTAAGGATTGAATAGAATAGATAAAGATTAATAAACTGAATAGATAAATCTCATCATGGACTCTTGTCTTGCCACAGTATATTTTATTTTAACATTCACCTACTTAACATTGTAAACAGGATTTTAAAACTGGAATTCAAAATCGAGCGAGTGTCTGATTTAAGAGCCAATTTGTTCAAAAAAGGTACATATTTTAAATGCATATGGAAGATTAATTACTTTGAGTAATAATTAAGAAGCTGTGTATCTATTTTCTCCTCCAGATAGCAACATTCCTCCAAGTATTTCAAAAATTGACATCAGTTCTGCTTCTCACATGTTTGGGCTTCAGAGAAATACACAATTCTGACTAATTAGATGTTTTGCTCAGTCTGTTTTTTTTTTTTTTTTTTTGGTACTTGATGTAAGAGAGCTCAATGATTTCGTGATGAGTAAATTAACAAAACTTGAGGATTAACTTTCAGAACTTTGCATAAATCATGGGTATGATAAAAAAAACATATACTTCTACAATTTAATATCAATAAATCAAAAGAAATGTGGCAAAAAAAAAATACAACAGTGACAGCATGGTCAAAAGTTTCCAATACAGTTTCAATGTGACCTTCATACAACAACATAAAAAAGAAAAGAAAAAAAGTTGAAATCTATTATTTTTAATAAAAATCCACCCTTGGGACAGAAAAGTGCCCGAATAGAAAAGCACATAAATCCTTCAAGCTCTGTTTTGGTTATAGAGAAATTGATTTTGCAGAAGAAAGGCAAAGAGCTCAGCCAGTTTCTTCTAATGCATTTGAAATGTACCAACGATTAAAATTTAACTTGAGTGTAATTATAAGAATATGTCTTTTTTTTCCTAAGTAATTTCAACTCAATTTAAATTGATCTCATTCAAAGTGTCCGCTAAGTTTATTCAAGCGACGAGAGGTGGCTTAAGGACAGAGAGTAGCACAACATGTCACGTGACTGAGCCGAGATCGATGCTAACCTTTGCTCCGTGCTTTGTTCGAGCTGCGACGGCGGCTTTTGAATAATTTGTTACCCTTCCGATCAATATCTACACTTATAAGGATACCAGTTGTACGCTGCTGGGATTAATCTGAAATCTTTTCTAGTAAGTATTCCTCCCCTTTATCTCTCAAACTATGGGATGGCGCCTGTTGATTCCCAGGTCCCGGTAAAATCAATGGGACTCTTGTGCAGGGTGATCAAACAGCCCCGAATCAGTGACTAATGATGTTTGCATGGCGGCCGGACCCTCCGGCTATTGACTCGCTGATGTTACTGTGATATCGAGAACAGTGAATCAAACTTGACCTGTTCCACGCCGCTCTTAACCTGCATTTCGGGCGTCTGCATGTTGTTGAAGTTTGTTCGGAGAGGCACAAAAGAGTCATTCACTAGTTTATCTTTGCTTTTCCGACTCCTATTTGCTCTGTTTTTTAAATTAAACGAATAAGCACAAGCACTTCAACCGTTCTTAATAGCTTTGTAGGTGGCAATCCGCTAGGACACACACACTTTAAAAATGTCTTTGAATGTGTTTGCAAAGCACTTAAGCTTAAAACACTAGTGATTATAAAGCCATTTGTTTTACTGTTTGTGTGCCGTTTAAGTTCAAAAATGAGTCTATTCTCATAACAGAGTCTGTGATTTGGTTTCAAGCTGGAATCCCATAGTGCAGCATTTAGTTCACAGAGCAAAGAACATCAAATACATACTGCTGCAAAACTGCATTAAAATTCTGCAACTGTGCTGCTCTCCTAAGTGCTTTCTTGGCAGATGAAATCTTTGATGAATTACAAAAGACCCTGGATGGAGTGTTATGTTTCAGTGCGCGAGCATGGCTCTATGGCATGTATATTAGCGAGGTCGGAGACTTTGGTGCGGTTGACAAAGTTTCTCAAACAAAGTCAAGGCAAGTTTTAGGTTTTTGATAGCACACGCTTTGTGCTACACCATGTCTAGATGGTGTCTACATTGTAAACCTCTTTTACAGTAAAATAAAGGTTCCAAAAGGGGTTTTCACAGTGATGCCATAGAAGAACCATTTTTTGTTTTCCCACCTTCCAGTGAACAGTTTTTAAAATAACTATTTGTTATTTTCCATGGATCTTAAAGGTTCTTCAAGGAACTATCAATGCCAATAAAGAACCTTTATTTTTAAGAGTGTAGCAAAATAGTTTTGTAATACATAAACCTTCATTTTTTCACATTTTGGAATATTGCAGCCTTATGCTAAACTGCTTTAAATTCAATCTACACTGCACACACCAAAATGAGAATGTAAAAAAAAAAAACTGAAATAATTACATTGCATTAAGCAAGTCATAACCTTTTTCAATTTCGCTTGATCATCTGTAAGATGTTTCTACACTTTGATTGTTAAATTAACAAGATTACATATTACAGGACCACAGATTAACTCCAATAGAAGTGTAGATCCTTTCTTTCTTTATCATTATGGGATGTGGAGTGTAAATTGATGTGAAAAATTATTTAATTTAAAACAGTTTAGCATAAGGCCTCAACATTACAAAATGTGAAAAAATGAAGGGCAATGCACTTTCACAAGAACTAATAATACGTTTTATTTATATAGCGCCTTTCCAGGGCTCAATGACGCTTTACAATGAACAAGCAACAATAATGGCAATGGACAATGATAACAAGCAAAACAACAGTAGGTAGATGAGAGTAAAAGTACAGTAAAGGAGAATTATGTAGTTGGGGCAGCATACAGCAGAATACAATCAGACACAACAAAATGTAAAACAACTTAAGAATGGTAACATTCAGAAAATAAGTGAGTTTTGGGTTTAAAATTCAGAAATAGTATTAACACAACAGAGTGATCAAGGGAGAAAGTTCCATAGTTTGGGTGCAACAACACTGAATGATCTGCCCCCCATTGAAGCGATGCTGAGGGACAACGAGAAGGCTAGAGTCAGAGGAGTGAGTCGGGTGTAGGGGTGGAGCAGGTTACAAAGACAGAGGGGAGCCAAGCTGTGCAGAGATTTAAAAGTGAGCAGGAGGATTTTGAATTTAATATGATAAGCCACTGGAAGCCAGTGAAGATTGTACAAAATTGGGGTGACATGGGCAGAATGCTTGGTGTGGGTAAGTATTCTAGCAGCAGAGTTTTGAATGTGTTGCAATTTGGAAATGGAGCTAGCAGATAGACCAATGAAAAGGGCATTACGGTAATCAAGACGTGATGTGACAAATGCATGGATGACATTTTCAGCGTCTTTGATACTGATGAAGGGACGGAGCTGGGCGATGTGACGTAGATGAAAGAATGCTGATTTGGTGATAGAATTAATATGAGACTGGAAAGAGAGAGATGAGTCAAAGATTACACCAACAATACTAGATGGTTTGATGTGAGAGTCAGCAATCTCACAGGTAAAATTGGTAGGAATTTTGCTAGTTTTTAAAAATAATCTCAGTTTTGTCCATGCTAAGTTTTAGAAAATTTGAATGAAGCCAATCTTTTATTTCATGCACACAAGCAGAGATTTTGTCGGTTGTGACAGATAGAGCAGGTGTGCAGATGGGATATAATTGGATGTCATCAGCATAAAAATGATAATTAAAACTATGACGGTGGAAGATCTGACCAAGAGGTATTATGTAAATGATGAATAATAATGGCCTGAGAACAGATCCCTGAGGGACACATTGCTTCAGGGGGACAGTAGGTGAGCGAAAATCTTGTACTGAAATGTAGAATTGTCTGTCAGAGAGATAGGAAGATAACCAAGAAAGAGCAGCACCAGAAATACCCACATCCGAAAGGCGAGAAATTAGTTGTTCATGGGAGACAGTATCAAAGGCAGAGCTGAGATCGAGCAGCAGGAGTATAGACAGAGAACCAGAGTCACCAGAGTCACCAGAAATAAGCAGATCATTCAGTACCTTGACAACTGCAGTTTCAATACTATGAAGAGGGTGAAAACCAGACTGAAAGGGATCAAAGAGATTATTTTCGACTAGAAAAGACTGAAGCTGGGAAGCAACAGTACTTTCCAGTAATTTTGCTATGAAGGGTAGATTTGAAATAGGACGATAATTAGATAAAACTGAGGGATCAAGGTTGGGTTTCTTGAGAACAGGGTTAACAGCAGCAGTTTTGAGTGGCAGAGGAAATGAAGCAGAGGTAAGAGATGCATTGATGAAGTGAGAGATAGGTGCAGAGATAACTGAATGGCAGAGTCAAGACGACAAGATGAAGGGTTGGATTTCAAAATAAACTCAGAGACAGAAGATGGAGTAGTCAGAGAAAAGAAAGTCATGGACTGACCAGATTGATTCGGCAAATATCTAATATTCGTAGCATCATTAGAGAAGCACTGGTGGACTGTCTTTTCTAGCAAGTGATTCAGGAATAAACAGCAAAGTTCATCTGAAGCTAGAGCAACCTGAGATGGAGGTTTGGTAAGTTTATTTATTGTGTTTAATGCTTTTGGCCTGTTGCTTGATTTGTTAATTATGGCATATACAAAACTAGAACGAACCGAGTTCAGGGCCGATTTGTCATTTTTGACATGTTCAATAAAAGCTAAATTGTGAACAGTCAGGCCAGTTTTCCTGTAGAGACGCTCAAGCCGTCTACCTGTGGCCTTTAGGATACGAAGCTCAGGAGTGTACCAAGGAGAAGAATGGGCGGAAGGGACGCTTCTGGTCTTAACAGGAGCATGCTTTTGTAAGATTTCAGAAATTACGGAGTGATAGTTAGATAATATCAGGGAGGGAGAAGAGATATCAAAGACATCAGAGAGATTAGAAGAAGCAATGGAGGTACAAAATGATGCAGTATCAACAGCTTTGAGATTGCGGTAGGATATAACAGTCGTTAAACATTTTTTACGCATAGGCAAGCTTAAGCTAAAATCAAGACGTTTATGACACAGAGAAACCGGTGTCAGAAGAAGAGATGGAAGAGATATTAGCCCTCGATGTACAGATCAAATCAAGGGTATGACCATGCACTGTAAATATATATTCATGCAAGTTATATGAATAAGACTTCTTTTGAAAACATTATGTGATTTTTGGTTCAAGACTACTTCTTTTTATCTCATTGCTTTTTCTCCACCTAAGAGCAGCTCAAACTTTGTGTGTCTTCCACAGAAAGTTCACCATTTTATTTCTTGGCACAAGAAATCCTAAAATCAATAGCTATCTCTTAAATTTTAGGCACCACAAAGTAGGCTATAACAGATTGATTAGGCTATCTCATCTCCCACAGTTTGGTAACTACCTTACGGCTCTGTTGTGTTCGGTAAGCTTACCTTATGCCAACATCACAGAGCAAATAACGGCAATAATGGCGGTAAACACTTATTTGATGAGCTGGATGATCAACAAATTACAGCAAGGCTCTGACATCTTAAAAGCGATCAGGCAGCTAGCGCACAAACAGGGCATGGACAGACGCCTCGGGCTCCAGGCGGAGTTGTGCAGCACCTTTCTGTCAATGTGATGGATGACCTTGTTCGCCGGACAGAATAACAACAACAAGGGAAGGAAAAACGGGAAGTAAGGTGGCTTGACAGTGATTTGTATGTACAGCGCAGGTGATGCAAGGGTCCGTGTTGGGCCAGGACTGGGACTGTGCATGCAGCCTCACGGGTTAATTGGAGAGGACACAGACTCTCAAACCGTGGGACGGCAAGTCAGGAGGGTGTGTGCGAGTGTGATCCGATTTGCAGCGCCTACAAACTGATGGTTGGTCGTCACGTGGCCTTCTGAAAATTAAATCTGCACTGAAATGAGACTTTTATGTGTTGAAGATTAGGTTTGACTGACAGTCAGGATCTATTATTGTTTAGGACATCAACTGGCCATTCTTCACGTCTCGTCTTTCCAGACTCCTGGACTTGCACAATAAAGCCTGTTATGCATTGAGATCTTTGTTTTGTTATTTCATGTCATGACATTTCCTGTCGCCTTTCAGGTCATCTGAACGACTAGTTGGGTAATTGTTCGTAAGGAAGGTCTGAAGCAATAGGCTATTTCGTTAATCTGACCCCATAGAGTGCTGCATGGATGACATATTTTTGTAGGCCAAAAACTCAGAAACCAGTTAGCACTTTAACACTTCTTGTTCCATCGTCCTGAAGTCAATGGGTTTTTGGTTTAATACCCAAAAAAGGGCAAACATGAGGGCTTAAATACACAAGACTAATGACTAGACAAGGGACACCTGTGAACAATGTAACAATGAACCAATGACAGCATGACAACATAAAACACATGGCAGGATCACATGACTAGAACAGGGGATCACATGACAGACATGAAACAAGATCATGAAACAAAACCAAAACAAGACAAGAGGTTACACTTTGGCTACACCCAATGAATAAGTTATGACAACATGTTTATGCTTTTACAAACTATTTTCATGTTTTATTCTATGACACACAGTAAAAAAAAAAAAAAAATATATATATACACTATCCCTTTAAATAAAGCTGTGGTTAGATCCTTTGCTCTCACCCTCTCCCTTCATCATATTATCAAATCACTGGGTAATGTGGTACTTAATTTTAAAAATAAACTCTCATTTAAAAATATTACCTTCATAATTTCAGAACAAACATCCGCCTAGTCGTTTCATGAAGTCTGTTTCTCATTTTGCATGCATTAAGGGAAATTATGGGCCATTGGAAGATGAAGAGGGCAACCGTGGTGCTAGGCGAACATGGGAAGTTCATATTTCATTCACTTACGCAGCTACTTGTGGGTCAGTGTGACAACATTAATGAGCTGTCATTAGAGAGGAAGAGAGAGTGATTGTGAGAGAGACAGAGAGAAGGCTAGTTCTAAGCTGATGAGGTGTAATAGATAAAAGAAAAGACCATTACTAATGGCTAACTGAGTCTAAAGAGACCATCATCCGTGAGGACGAAAGTTATGGCCCCTAATTTTTGAGGCTCGATGCTCTGAATAAAGGCACTTTTTAATGTCAGTCGTCTTCACTGCATATAATCGACCTTGAACGGTACAACTGTCCACCTCGCTAATTAAGTAGATGATATAGAGACACCGTGATTTTATTCCTAGTGACAGGGAACCATTTTTTTTTTTTTTTAGTCTGCATGAAGAAGAGAGGACACAAAATGACAGCGGTAAAATGCTGGGCTTGCCATGCAAATACCGCACGTTATTAGATTCAGTCGCCGCCACATGGATGATGGATTCGTGTTAATAAACGTGCAAGCTACATGACTGCAGATGCACCAAGGAAATGACACATCATAAGCAAGCTTAGAGTGACTGGTTGTCCCATTTTTCCCAGAACAAGCCTGCTTTTTAGATCTTTTTCACATGATTTTATTTGAAATTCATCCAGTTCATTAGAACATTTAGGGGAAAATTCACTAGTGTCTGCATAATAAAGTTCATTAGCAAGTCTGCATTCTTTTAGCACCTGATTCGCTATTATGCAATGCAGGTAACATTGCAAACATGACCAAAACTATATGCTCATTCTGTCTCAATTCCTCATTTTTCAATCTACGCACCTGAATCAGATCTTTAAAGTGCGCAAAGTGCGCCGTGCATTACCATTTCATTTTTTAGACAATATTAGAGGTTTTTTTTTATTTTTTTTTTATCTGTATCTGACTAAATGTCACGTTTTGAGTTTTGTTCATGTTTGGAGTTTGTTTTTTATCTCTTTTTCAGTTCAGTTCATGTCAGAGTTTCATTGTTAATCTCAGTAGTTCAGTTATCTTTAAAGAATATACATTTTTGTACTGTATATTACAACACAATTTTTTTATTTATTTCTAATGTATTTATACAATATATTATAGCAATAATTGTAATTAACATCAATATTAATATCTGGCAATTATTGATTATAGGCCATTGGCTTATCAGTATCAGAATCAGTGCATCCCTACAATTAATATTATATTGTACTATGTAATTAAATTTTAGGCACATTTTTGTGCTAAATGTGTGCAAATGTTTAGTTAATCGTCTGCTCTTCTAAAACATAAGACTGTCCAAGGTACATACTGTATGTTTGATCACCCAAACTACTAAGGAACTAGAATACACATTAACCTGAATCAGAAATTAAAATCAAACCATCAAACACAAAATACCCAGATCCCTTTCAGTCTAATGTACATTCTGCAGTGTTGTCATTCTCAGATGACCCATCATGGCAGAAGTTCAGAACAGGGGTGACAGCTGCAGTCCGCCCCACGCTGACCACACAAACTGAGTCACAAAAACAGGAAGCCCTTTAACCTCCCTGTCAAATCTGAGACATTGGTGCAGAACTCCATGGAGTTGATCAATCAGAGGTACGACGCATTAATCTGTCTTGACACACCGGCTCTCCCAATAGAGTTCATCTGAAGGGCTGGGATGCGATCCAAACCTCTGCTGGAGTGATGAAGCTGGATTGGCAACAGAAAGTCGAGGTTAGTGTTCACATTTCAACAATAGCAAGGGTTTGGGAAACTTTTGAAAGAAGTGGGCTAAATTTGGACTGTAATCACAATCCTTTCAAGTTTTCAAGGTTTGTGTTTGATTTTTTGAATGAATTGTGTAAAATTTCAGCAAAAAAAGTTATTATTTTCTCTCCCGCTGAAACAACTTTTTTTTTCAGGTGACATCGTCTAGGCCATGTGGGCGGGGATTACAATGTTAACTATTAGTCAAAAAGCACTTAGGAACTATAGACACTGACTAAAATCTTTAAAATAGCTCATAGTAATTTAATGCCAGTTAACCATATAGTGGAGTAAAGTTAACAGCAATAATAGCAAATAACAGTAGATAAAACTTCTTTTTTTTTTTTTTTTTTGTGTCGTCACAGGTGAACCTGGCCTTCAGCCTCCACATCCCGCTCACAATCTCAGTTCTGAACAGGTAGAGGAACAAATATGGCCTAAATATCTCCTCCTGTGTAAAATGTAACTTACTCAAAATTTACTTGTTTGTTGAACAGTTATACAAAAGTAATTTCACACTCATAATCATTATTTTTTTAATAAATTGGTTAAGTAAATTCACTGCCACTCTCAAATCCTTTCCCATGCCCTCACTTCAGAATTTCGCTGGAAGTAACAGGTCATCCGGGCATTTTTTTGCACACAGTTTTATGAATACTGTGAATTTGGACATACTGTCCTACTCTTTTCACTTTTCACAAACTGTTCATAAACGAACGAAACAAGTGATTTCAAATCAATTGGTTGAGTAAATGATTAATTGACTCTCTCATCAAAAATCAGATCCGAGGGCAGAAACTGTTTTTTAATCAGAAATACATGACATTAAATAAGTAAAATGGTTGTGAATGCCATTTCTTAAGTTTAAAGCATTGCAACTGACAGGGAGGGGTATTTCAATTTCATAAAAGCCTGAACGTCTACTGAGAGCAAATCAGCTTCATTCTACAAATCTAATATAATTTATGGAGGAACCTCTCATTGTCCTTGAGTTTCTCCATTGAACTCTGTAACCCACCTCAGAAGACAGCATTTGCCCTAAATTTAGCTCTGAACATAATTTCAGAAGATGATCATTTTTATCGCCGTTGTCATTGAAATGTCCCAAAAATATCACAAGAATCTCACTCTCATACAGCTCAATTACCATGCCTGCCCAATTTTCTCCACTACTATTTTATTGGATGGTCTCTTGGTGGCCTAAATGATTACACAGCACATTTTTGCCACTTGCCGAAGGAAACTGACAGGTCTGTAATTACTTGTTTAATGAAGCAGACCTCTTAGGACCTGTCGAGAATATTATGAGACGTTTCAACATTCTGGCCATCACAAAGAATCATCAAAATAAACACAGAATGAAGGACATATCACTTATTTATCCTTTAATAGAAAGAGCAAATGACACACCATTAAGTAGACCATTTAGTCTGGCTTGCTTTCTGCACATTATTGCCATATTTTACCCCATTATGCATTACAAAGAGCAGTCCCTCCTTAATGTGACAGCCAGACTGTTGCATGAAACATTTCCAGCTTTGCAAATAAAAGCACAAAATCGTGTTTGCAGACACTTTGTAATATCAGAGCTTAATAGAATCGTGCCACAATGTCTCAGAATTACTTCCAAAAAAAATTTTTTACTTTGTAAGTCTGTCTAAAATATCATTGAGTCCATCACAAAGGTAAGTTGCTCCAACTAGAGAGGACCACTGTTTGAGTTGTGCGTCATTCGGAACTGCTGTTGCAATTTGCAGACTTAAAATGAAGTAGAATTAAAATGACCTAAAATCAGATGGATTTCTTCCAATTGCATTTCAGTAAATTCCTCTCCTTGTCATTCCACTTCAACTTCCTTTGGAGTGTGGTAAAACGGCCAAAATTCGGCCAACCATTTTACTCAGCATAGCTCTGAGGTCAAAGGAGGAGGCCCATTTCAGCATGAAATTGAATCGATAATCAATGACTGAGACCTTTCGCAAGAGATAGTGGTCTTTGAACAATACTGCACCTCTCAAGAAACACTTGAATCACAGGACCCTCCCATAATTCATCAAACCCTTGAGATGGTTGGCAAAAACGCCGATACGCCAATAGCGAGGACTGCGACGAGAAGCAGAGATATAGAGAGATCATGTGAGAGCGAACAGGCGAAAGAAAGGGGAGGACAAAGGGCATCAGCACTGCCATAAATCAGCATCCTTCCAAACTGTCACATTCATTCTGGCTTGATGTCTGTTCAGCGCTGGATGGCAGGGAGCACAGACTTCATAAAATTCGTCTAGCTTATAGTCCGATGGTATGATATTACAGTGGAGAGATACTCCAGTCAATTCATCTTTATTTTGGTGATATCTGCCATGTGAAAACTACTTTTCAAATATAACAGGACTGAATAGGAGTGGAGACCATATCTCAGACGGTGCAATGTACAGCTTTTCCAACATTTACGGAGGGGAGATTTGCGGGCACATTTATACACACACTAAGTTTATCAAGCAGTCAAACTAAAGCTTACATGTCTTAACAGGTTTAATAAATTGTATGCATTTCTTTGTGCCACCTTTTGAAATTGCTGTAACAAATATTATAATAATTCAGTTTAAAGAACAAGTAACTGCACCAAACACAAGGGCAATCGCATGAACCACACCATGCACTCATACTCCCAAACATACCAAGAACGTGTATTTACCCTACAGTACTGACCCAATGAATGTGTTACATGTAAAATATGAATGTTTTCTGAGGGATACATACCAGCTTCCATGGTTAGATGTGAAGTGTTGAAAAAGACATGATGTCAATGTCACGGGGCTGGTTGTATAAACACACGACGAAGAAGATGAAGATCCAAAACAGGCTTTAATGGTATCCACAGGTAAATCCAAACATAGGCAGACAAGCAAACACAACCATAACACTGACGACACCGAACTGAACCAGAACTGAACATATAGCCTATACGGGTGATAATGATAGTGATTGATGAGTGCACAGCTCAACATAATTAGTGTCCGTGATAACAAATGAGTGACGAAGGCAGACAATGACGAGTCCAAACAAAAGTGATTGTGACAGTCAACTGAAAACAAAAGTAAAATTTCGATAAATGATTATAATATTTGATTTGGAAGAACATACAACAGTGATTTGTGCACAATAAGACTAGGATCATGCATTCATTTTAAAAAGGCAAGAGTTTGTAGCTCAGCCAAGCGGTACATTTCTATTAGCATTATTACTTCATTACAAGATAGCTCCTCTAAACAAAGACCTTTACTTGAAAGCAAAGAAAGAGAAACCAAATTTCTCCTTATAACTAAACACATACCCAACAGTTCTTAAAATGGTCCTTTTGGCAAGGATTCATGGAGAGAAGCATCGGTTCTTATCCTAAACACTTTTCCCAATCAATTACAAAAAGGGTCAAGTGTTTTGGTCACTTTGACCTGCTTTTAAGACAATTTACATTTGCTGAGCATCACAAGATTACACCCAATTTCCCTGATGAATCAACTGTTCAGAAAGCCTCAACCGCTAAAGAACTCTTGATGCAACTCAAATAGGTCTGAGTTCCCAGAAATGCTATAAGTAGAAGTCATTTTCAAAAATCTGAGTTAATTCGGCAAGTAATCACTTTATTAGAGTCAAGATTTAAATTAAATGGGTGTGTACGTACCTGCCTTGAGGACTTATAATTTTAGATGTAGTCATGTTGTCTTCATTCAGCGGCAGGTAGAGTGGCTCGGAAGTTTCTTGTCGCAAGCAATTAATGGAGGACTTTTTTTTTTTACGTCTTTAGGATTGTGATTATGGCTTCGGTAATTACATTGATGGTGTCGATGATTAGAACAACTATGCCTGGAAGGTTTAACCAAATGAGAGGGAAACTACAGTGTCCCTGATTTTCTCAAAAGTGACCTGTGTTTCAATGCCGAAACCTGAAACCTGGAAGTGATAAGCAGGGTGCCCAACTTTGTCTACAGAGGAACATGACTGCCAGGGCTATTTTTAAATGGCCATTTCAGCCATGGCCCTTGACGTGTGGCTCTGTGGGAATGCATGTTCTAAGTGCCCCTTACTTGTCCATTACCTGGGCTACCTGGGTTGGAACAAGTCTTGAAATAACATACTATTCACCTCACATCCACATTTGGCATTGTACTCTCACACAATATTGTGACCTTAAAGGCCTCACGCAGCTACTGACGCTGAATTCTGTAAATTCGCCTCCTCTGAAAGTACCTATAATTTTGGTCATTATGTTTCCTGTAGAACTATTGGTTTAATTGAGCCAGCAATGAGCTAATGCTTTGATGCAGACACGGGGACGCCGTACGCCCACGGATCCTGCTTACAGGCCCTCGGAACGAGCACAGAAGGGGTGTAGAGAAGACTCTAGGAACTTAATAGCTCTGTTTACACCTGCCAAACTGCTTGTTCATCTTTTTTTAACTCTAAATGTCATTCTGACGGCCATGGAGGTTGAGTGCTGTCAGACCCGAATGCACTGTTGGAGCGGGCTGCGTGATTTTAATAGAGTTCGGCCCATGCCTGATCCTCCTAAATGGGTAATTGCGTGGACCAAAAGGAGGGGGTCATGTGGACCCCGGCCAGCTCAAAGAGCAGCTGAACTAAAGGGATTGAGAAAAACCCATTGTATAACTGCTGTCTACAAAGAATAAGCATATTACAAGCTAGAAAGTTGAATCATAAACCTTAGAATAGTGCTAAATTGTACAATACTCCAGTTGTTTTTCCTGGGACTTTGTTGGATTTGATGGTCTGCATCTGTTCTGCACCAAAGCTGAATTTGAGAAATGCTTTTCTAGTGTTTTTAAAGATATTACTAAGTTGTTTTTCTCAGGGAAAACATCTGAGAAGCAAAAGAACTACAGAAATGTCTCCATTTGCTCTCCAGTTAATCTCATTGGTGTCTAGAAGAAACAACTGAGATATCAAAGATAGTTCTTGGTAAATGTAGACCTGATCCTAATGCACCAAATAGACATTAGGCAGTTCTTTATTGCACTCTCTCAAATGGCTCAACACAATGCCTTTTTTTCCCAGAATGCTGTGCATCTAAAAGGCTTTTATTGTTTAATGGTCCCATCCCCATGACGAAGAAGTCCCAGTGGGGTTCTTTCTCTCTCTATGGAAGTCTCTGCAGGCTTAACAGGCCAATTAGACACCAGCCAGTTTATTAATAAACACATCTGCGGGGAAGGTGGGCCCTGTCTTCTCACCACAGGTCTTAAGGAGCTGCCGCTGGATTCTGACAGTCCCCTGCTGAAACTGAGTACCGCCGTCCTTGCAGTTGCCCTTTAAACTGATCTTAGCCTTTTGTCTTCTATTGAAATGATTAAGGCTTGTATTTGAGTTGAAAGCTGGGAAAATTGGCACTAAATCAGCACAAAAGCCAGCTCCCACCTAAAAGTTGAAAAGATTTAAATAAACATTTCAATTTCAGACCACGCACTGCCTGATGATGATGCCGATTAAAATTAAACGGTCTGGAAGCTTTTCAACAGCATATAGTGTAGTGAACCCAGTGCACCCTTATTGAACAGTACAGTATGTATATGAGGGAGATTTTACGCTAGAGATTTTGGTGCGGGCTTACCTTCATCTGATTGGTTCGTTTGGTTAGTGTAAAAGTGAAAGTTTGATTTCAGTTATTCAAGAATAACAGTGCCGTAACTAGTGACAGGTGCACCGGTCAGACAAGATCTGGCTTCTGAATGGTCCAGACAGCTTTACATAATCATAAAAACGCCTCTAATATGTGCATATGCGGAACATAAACAGCACACACGTTGGAATCGACTTGGCATTGGCTAAACGTTTTGTCTGTCAAGATTTACTACAATGACAATGGCTGGAGAATATGTCACAAAATCCGACACCACTTCTTGGATATTATAAGTAAAACTACCACCCTATTTTGAAAAATAAACTTTGTAGGCGGGCTCATTTGTTTATGTCTAATGTATACGATAGTACAGCCGGATCTCATCCCAAGGTGTCATATACTGACGCTTTTGACATTTCGTCTACATCCAACTCACATGGCACCCTTTAGCGTCAATATGAGATGCAGATAAATATGGGCCAGAAGGCACCTCCTAGCAGTCTAACCCTAACCCTACCCCAGACCTAAACCTACCCATAATCGAACAAAGCTCTGTGCGTGTCATATTGATGCTAAAGGGTGCCATGTGCGTTGGATGTAGACGAAATGTCAAAAGCGCCAGTATATGACGCCCTAGGATGAGAATGCGTTAGATAGTACACAGTTTTACCATATAAACAATGGTCAGATTGCATCATTTCTTGAAGAACGACTATGGAGAGCAGATCGTTGGGCTAAATCTGATGTATACATTTTTAATGCTTTTGTGGACAAAAAGTGCTGTTGGAGTTTTTCAATGGATGCTTGTCATGGACATTTAACCCAAGTGCGACGGATTGGATTCATCTCGCGATCGATATTTCATAACAAAGATATGAAGTCCCGTTTAGATTTTTGCATGTCATTTGCACTCCCGAAACAAATTAAAATATTGCTCATGCTGGAGCATCTATATCCTAAAACAGACACCATAGATTGACACTAAACCCTTATGGATAATTTGTTATCGTTCTTAATATTATTAGACAGTATTCCTATATAGTAGTGGTGTCAACAATAATCGATTCAGCGATGCATCGCAATGCGGGGCATGCACGATTCAGCATGTCACTGTTTATTTTCTGGGCTTGAGTTGGACAATAAAGTTGTGAAGTTTCAATTACTTCCGGGGGCATAACAACAACAACAATCAAGATGGCTGAGGCGGAGGGAGATGACCGCGATAGACGGGTAATTAAAAACGCACCCAAAGCTTGGAAAGCGGACATCTGGGCACATTTCGGATTCTACGAAGTTAATGGGAAACTAGACAAGACTTACGCGGTGTGTAAAACCTGCCACACTAAAACAAAGCACGTTGGCAATACAACTAACTTCACGAACCATGTTGATCGTTGGCATCCTGAGTTGGCTTCAACAACAACAACACAAAAAGTCGACACATCCCAGCCAAGAATTGACGAGTCGCTAGTGTCAACGTTATTTAATGACATTTATGTCAAAGATACAGGAGAGTGATAATACACACATAACAGCCAATAAAATCTGTTGTTCAATATCTGACTGCTTGTATTGCCTCATGACTTGATGAAAAATTTGCCTTGTTGTGTGCAGTAGAATTTTGATGCATCGTAGAATCGAATTGAATCGAATCGTTACCTGGTGAATCGAATCGAATTGTGAGGGCAGTGCCAATGCACACCCCTACTATATAGTAAATGTTAACCATGGTAAACAAAGTGAAGTCAAGCCCGAGGTTAACTGAAATCATTCCAGTTTTTGCTATATTGGTTTAATAGACCTAATGTAGCTTAAATTTGGCTAGCCTGGCACATTAATAGACTAAATCAGACACATTATATTTAATACTACAGTGTATTTAACCCATACGACGAACATATTATAAACAAGGTTGCAGTATCATGGAAAATGCTAGGAACGTACAGTTTTAGAATGAATGAGGTAACAAATAACACGAAACGCCAAACTAAAACTGCACAAAGTGTGAAAACAGCAAAACTAGGTACAAACTATTTAACATCATTACAGTTGCAAAAGACACCCACCAATTTTCAAAGCTGCTATGACACAGATCATCATACAGACTAATCAATAACATTAAATCACTAGCTTAGCCCTTACCTGACAAGCAAGAGGTGGATTTATTTCCCTGTAATCAAATAAGCACTGGGTCTACTTTGACCCCACTGACAGTTCCTGACAACATTTTTGCCAAAGGTTGGAAAAAAGAAAAAAAGATTTAATGATCATCATCAATCAAAGAGCAACCAAAGAGAGTGTTCTTGCCGACCCAGAAATGTCAAAGTGTTCTTCAGTTCTGGAGCTGCAGCAGGGAGGCCGGGATTTTAAAATGTATCGGCAAGCTATTGGTTTTCTAATGAGGTGCATGTGAGAAAGTTGCTAAGGAAAGTAGAACATTTCTTTTGAATGCAAATGGTAATCTATCATATGAACACGAATCTATCATATGACAGGGGCAAGGTGCCATTAACGAAGTGGACTAAAGCTACAGCGAAAAAGTTGGATAAGATCGGGGACCTGGAGCCGTATTTGATTTTACTCTTTTTTTTATTTAATGTATTGGAATCTATTTAATGTACACTGTCTATAACTACATGATTGCTATATCCACTTGGACTGCAAGTCACTAAGTGCATTTACATGCATTTTAAAAGTTAGATTTCTATCTTTTAAAACGTCATGTAAACAGCTAAAATTAGTCTGGTTTGCCAAGTTGGACTAGCAGACCAACGTAAAGTGATTGTTGCTCACCCTTTCTCAGCATGTATACACAAAATAGTTGATTACGCGTTGGTGTCTTCATGTATAATTGGACAGAGACGATTATAACTGCACATGTAAACACACTTACAGTCGGACATCTCATTTGCATGAATTTGTTGCATTACAAATGGTCACCAGAAATCGCCAACTACTCTACCATTGACAGTGAATGTCAGTTCGGTTTGTCAGAATGAACACCCCTACTGAAGCATGATACCAAACCAAAAGTGTCTATAGAGACAACTGAGAAACTTCTCCTTATAAGAGAACATTCACTTAGTTGAAACAAACCAATTCCATTCTTTAACAAACCCTGAACTAAAGGTTTCCTCTTGTTCACAGCGGACACAGAGCATAGCATGCGAGACGAATTGAATCTACACAAATGCCATTCGCTTCCTGCTGGCACGTTTGCCCCATCAGCACTCCTCTTGGTTTTTATCCAGTCCCGCACGACTCAACCCTCAAATACACGTAGCAAAACACTGCCTTTTCAGCGACTACCATAGTGTGACAATCCTGGGCACGGTTTGTTGGCACTGGAGGCCATCCAGCCCGTATCGCTGACTGCCGCAGACAAAAACAACAGAGTGCCGTGGAGTGAGTGGTGTCACTTCCTGTCAGAAGGCCAGGAGAGAAGAGCATGGAGACTGTATAGATGGCAGGAATGTGTGTAAACAGATGAAAATGGCTGTAATGCTACTCAGAAGAGGTCTAGGGAGCGTAGCGTACTAATGTTCAAGTAAACTGCTGAGATGCCATAGGCCATTTAGCACTGTGGTAAAAGGGATGCTGTCAACCTGGGTTGCACTGATGGAAATCATAGCCATACTCAGGTAGTTGACTAAGTAATGAAGCCTATAACTGGGACAATTTGACTGATTTGTACCTAAGCTCTCGTTTTTTTTCTTGATAAATAGTTGTATGCCACAACATCTGCCACCTTGTATTCTGAAAATTTGGATTTCAGTGATATTCTTAATCTACTTGTAAAAAGTCTAACAGCTTCCTGGCCAAAAATATACATAGCATTATTTGATTTGAAATGCTTTGTGCAGAGAGCTCACGCCTTGTGGTCAAACTCGATTGTGTCATAATATTTGGTCTGTGCACTGGACCTTGCAGTGGAAATGGTCTAATATACCTAGATCTGTATATTATGTTCCCTTTGAAATGGAACTCTATGCTGTACGTTTTAGTCAAAACAACACTGGCATGATGAAAAAAGTAAACTATACTCTGCTTATGCTAATTTATTTCAGTAACACGTCACAATAACGTTTCATTTGTTAACATTAGGTAATTTATTAGCTAACATGAACAAACCATGAGGAATACATTTGTTACTGTATTTGTTAGTTCGTTTTATTAACGTTACTTTATAAAAAAATACATATGTTAATCATTTGTTCATGCTAGTTCACAGTGCATTAACTAATGTAACACAACTTTTGATTTTAATAATGTATTAGTAAATGTTGAAACTAACATTAACAAAATGCTGTAGAAGTGCAGTTCATTATTAGTTCATGTTAACTAATTTTAACTAATGAAACCTTATGGTAAAGTGTTACCTTTATTTCTTTATCATTTTTTATTGTTTACTTGATTAATTTCTTGGAAAAGCTTAAAACACTGTTTACCTTGGGGTGACATGGCATTGGTTTTAAATACATTTGATATCACTGTAAAAAATGTACCTGTAAATTTACAGTAAAATACTGGCAGCAGTATTTCCAACCATTTACCGAAATTTTATGGTTTCAACACAGTTTTTCCATTTTACAGCAGCTGTGCTGTAATTAAATATGTATTTATTTTTAACTTTTTAAATAATGGATCGGTTTCATTCCAACAAAATTCATTCATAATTGTTCCATGACCCTTTCTGTAGGTTATATCAATACACCATAGGTGTTTTTTGTCTCCAATTTGTCTATAAAAATAACATTCTTATAGTCATTCACAACAGAACAATTGTGAATAATTTTTTTCATATAAAAGACTTGTTCAAAAACACACTGTTTAAAGATATCTCTCACGAATGAAACAGTACTGGCTGAATTTAATCTTTGCTTGTGGGCTCTCAGTCCTGCTGCCAGGTTGTTTTGAGCCAATCACTCGAGCCATGCGAATGCCATGTGACTAATTACACTCTAGCCCAGGGAAAACATCATGACAGTGCTGATTGGCCACAAGAACACGCACGACCTCATGCCCTTTATGAGCAACCATCCTGAGCTGTAACAACAAATGCAACATTACGGTAAAAATGACAGGTATGAAAGTGAGGCTGTGAGGGATAGTCTTGCCGTGTTTCCAATGGCATCCGCTGTGAGGGATAGTCTTTCCAGTGTTTCATGAGCAGAACAATCCAAAAACGCATTAAATAACAGTACAGCCCATTGAAGAGATGCATGTCTGTCCCTCACAGCCTCGCTTTCATTCCCATTAAAAATCAAAGATGGCGCTGCTGTGAATAAGGTTGCTTTTAAAATCAAGAATAATGAAATGTTAACAATTATAGCATTTAGTTTGTTAGAATACATGTCTACTGTTGAATGATGAAAGATGCCTTTTTTTTCTCTCTCTCTCTCAGCCAAATGGTGTAGTTACGGCATATACCAGTAGGGGCTAATGAGGTCATGCTAATCAGCTGAACCTTGATGACAACCCTACTGCATTCCCAAAGATGGATATGAGAGGAATTTGCCCTGGGGCTTCAATCACAGCTCTCACTGTAGTGCTTTCATGTAGATCAACACTGCCTCCCAGGGAATCCGGAGGAACTACAGACCAAAGCTTCTCTCTCTTTCTCTCCCTTGTGGTGCACTGCACAGGGAGAAGTCACAGAGAGACATGCTGAGCAAGAGAGAGAGAGTGAGAAAGAGTCATGAATCAGCACGCGGGCCAGCCGCTCATACGGGAAACCTTCAAAGACAAACCAATGAAGGTATATGACTGCAAGTGCTCACTGAACTTATGATGTGCTTTAGATCTGTATTTCAATAACACACAGAAACAGAGAGAGTAAGAACTGAGACAGAGATCAATATGGAAAAGGCCATTTTATGGATTGTTTGGTGGCCTCATTAAATAAATTGATGATAAACATAACATAAGATGGATGACTGACACAATAAACTCGGGGTGGTGGCATGGCCTGACGAGATCAGGAGAACGTGAAAAATATGGGTTTCAAATGTTCTTTCACTCATTTTGCAATCAGAAACAAAAACAGTTAGCCAAAATACACTGTATATACTTGTGAGACTTTTTCACCAAAAGTATATTCTGTCATAGTTTATTTAAATGTATATTCAAATATATATTTAAAATAAATAAATAATATTTATACACATTTATTATTTTGTCTAAATTGTCTAACTTGTCGTAATCGACATTGACACAAATACTGTTGTGTCACGTTTAGTCTTTTATTTTTGAAGTTTAATTACAGTCATGGTTCCTGTTTGTCTTGTGATTCCTTGCCCTCATGTGATCATGTCATGTGCTTCCCTAGTCTCATGTGTAATGTTCTGATTGGTTCCCTTGGTTCATTTGTCACGTTCTTATTTGTTTATTGGTTTGTTGTGTTCAGGTGTGTCTTAAGTCATTAGTTTTTGTGTATATATAGTCCTCATTACCATTATCTCTTGTTTCTTTTCCACACTCCGGAGCATAATGCCTGGTTCACACCGGACGCCGAAGCGACGCGGAACGGAAAATCACGCGCGGTCCGGCGCCTGCCTGTTCACACTAGACGCGTATTCTCCGCGGCGGTCTACAAGCGCTTCTGCTCAGTTGTTGTTTATTCAGAGCTATTTTTTTACATCATGGGTAAGTATAACCTCATAAAATGAATACACCATGTTTCTGTAACCAAGAAGTTTGTTCACTTCTTGTATTAATACTTTTTGTTAATACTCGCGGTATTTTAATTTGAAAATTGCTTATATTTTGACAATTGACCGGATGTCTCGTGTTTCTTGGTGTGACTTCCTGCCGGAATGGACGCGGATCACTCGCGGCTCGCGAAAGAAATAGACCAGACGCCGAAACTGGCGCTTCACGGCGCGGGCCGGCCGCGACGCGCCACGGCGCACCGCGTCTGGTGTGAACGACACCATAGGTTAACATGGGCGCCGAAAGGAAGCGGCCTCCGTTCCGCGCCGCTTCAGCGTCGCTTCGGCGTCCGGTGTGAATGGGCCGTAAGGTGGCAGTGATGCACCTATTGTCTGTCGTTATCTTGTCTAGCTTTGTCTGTTGGTTAGTTTTAGTTCATGTTTAAGTTCATGTTTCAAGTCAGGATTTTGTATTTTGTTCATGTTTTATTTTACATAAACTGCACATGGGTTCTCACTTCAACTTTCCTTCAATTGAAATTCCCTACAGATACAGCTTGCTGAACCCTGAATATTCCTGTAATAGATTTACATGCTAATGCTAACTGCAGGTAAGCATTTTTTATTTTTAGATTTTAGATTTAGTCAATATTAATCGATTTCTGTACCCATGGTCAACAACCTCTGTTGAGAATATTCGATGATGGTTGAGGTAAAAAGGGGTTCTCTTTTTCTGTAGCTCTTGTGATTATGCTAATCTAGTGTCTAATTCGTAGGGAGAGCGGCATCCTTAAAACACTGTATCGGGTTGTGGTTGAATTCTTGTTCCAGACTCTCTCTGACCTTAAACTCTAATCTCCCCTTCAGCTCGACATGTTCATGCTCTGAGGCGTTGACCTGGGGGGTATCCTTCAGGGAGGGATCAAATCCACATTATTTTTCCATGAGAAAATTACACAATTTAAATTATTTAGAATTCAAGTTGATTGGGACACTTTTTGCCTTTGAGATGACTGGGGAAAAGTGTCCCAATCAACCTGAATTCACCATGGGCCTCTACACCTGGTCACTTCATGTCAACTGATTTGTTAACATGGTTACATTTGTACTTGGTCGCATAAGACAATAACAATTTATATAAATCTGTTTATATCCCTTGCTGTGCAACAGATATGAGCTGCTTTTTTTATATCAGCTAATTTCAAGATCAAAGGATTAGGAGAGAGAGCGGCATGAGTACTGGTAACATAATTTAGTCTCAATTCTTTTAATGAAGATGTGTTTTGAGCATCTGCAACTTTGCATTTTATTTGCGGCAGTTTGCGTGTTGGCTTATTGAAGAGATACTGAGTTATGTGGCGACGTGTGTAGTGCTGTCATATCTGGCTATAACATGTCATGTAGCCTATAACTTGCTCTCACATGTTTATTTATTTTTGTACATTTTGGGAGGAGTAAAATTGACATGGGCTACGTGGTTTCAACAACAGATGCATTTACACTTGTCTCGTTTTGTCTGGAATGCATCCAAGACCACCTCCTGAAGTGGTTTTAGTGATCGGATTTAAATCCATCTCGAAGCGTTTCAGTTGAGCATTTATACCTGGGCTTTTCACAATCGGATAGATATCTGATCAGAGAAAACTCATGAATTGATCAGGTGGAAAGGGCCCTATAAGAAGAAAATGGTCAAATGTTACCTGAAAATGTTTCCCAATGTCTATAACATTCACCCATCACTGTAAACACTAATGCTCAAAATAATTCAATGTGGTAAATTTGGGTAAACTTAAATTAAGCAAAGTAATTCAATCAAATTAGCTTTAGTTCACAAAACTGACACATTGTAAGTAATTGTTTTTATTTAATGATATATATATATTTTTTTTTTTTTTTTTTTTTAGTCTTATGAACTTTTCATTTAATTTAGACAAACTTAAATTTAACTGAGGCTGGGATTTCTATTTCCCTGCATTCTTTGCAATGACACTCTGACTAATTTAGAAGAGTTTCTGTTATGTGGGGTGAAAATACATGATAATTTAAAGTTAATGATTTAGCTTATTCAAATATTTCGAGTTAAGAGTAAAATGAATGAGTACAAAATACATCTGCCTGTTCTGCTTGATTGAATTTTGAACTTCTTAACTTTAAAGTCCCCCTGTAGTCAATTTTCTTGAAATTTTATCACCAAAATGACATATAAACGTTTTTTCTTTTTGGGTGAAATGTTTCTTCATGCCTTAAAATAGCTTGAATGTAACTACACCCTTGCTTCATTTAGTATACATGGATCAATGAATATGCAAATTAGCCCCACCTCCACTCACTCACACCAGCTCAGAGATCCATGCGCTTACTGAGGTAAACGCTGCACAATGGTATCACTCTTTACAACGTCGGACACATAACGGTAATTAATATGATTAGCCTTTTGCTTGACTACGTTATCAAACTGCTAATAATGTGTTGCTAATGTTACACACACCATGTTCCAGTTCGCCATCTCAGTGTCAGACAGCTGCCTTCTAACATTCAGCATCCTTAGAAACGCTTTGAACATCAGTGGAGAAAGGCATAGTTCATCACAGCATCGTATTATCCAGTACATCATACACCCACTATTTGCTAAATCTACACGATTTTTCACATCAACAGAAAAATATACAGAGATAACCTGACTTCTCTTGAGAATGCATTGCTTCAGTTTATGAGATACTGAATCACGTCAATGAGACACGGCACATTGACGTGATTGGTTACATGGTACTAGTTTGTGAAACACCAGCTATTTCAAACACGTCTTTAGATCACTGCAGGTTTGAAGAGAAAATACTCTAGCCATGTGGTTTACTTATGAATTTGCACATGGTTTGTCTCAAAGCATATTAAAAACAACAGACATATAAACAACATTAATAACTTGATTTTCACCACAGGCAGACTTACATTTTTATGTAACTGATTACCTCAAATTTGAGTTCTGCCAACTTATTCGGGTTTACAAACCATCAGCATGTTCAATCTGAGTGGATGTGTTTTTGTATGCAAGTGTCTTTGTGTGAAGCACTTTTGTGTGTGTAGTATTTTTATGATGCGTAAATGTGCTTGTTTCATCAAAAACACTTCATAGGGGCTAAGCCAGAGTAATGTAGCCTGCATTATTTATCTAGGTCTCGGGCTTATGCTTCTCCGTGCTGATTTCCCAGTGACATTTCAAGACAGAGAAGGTAATAAAGAGAGATACCGAGGGACAAATAGTAAGAGAGAGCTAAAGAAGCAACAAATCACTCTAACACGAGGAAAGCCTGCGCAGATGCAGTCCAACCAGATGAGGTGGACGTGGCAGATGTAGCAGGCGTCTGGATCAGCAACGTCTTTCTGCAAGACACCTGATGGAGCACATGAAAACATGCTATTGACTCAAGCTAAACATACTAAACGTCATACAGCGGCCATCAAAATGCACATTTACGCACATTTTCTCCCTGAAATGACAGGTAAACACACATACAGGTGCTCAAACACTCACAGATGATGTTGAAATTGATGAAGACGTGTGAAAGGTAAGTTGTCAGTCTATGATTCAACCTCAGGGAAAAAAAAATAGATGTTGAACTCAGAGGTTGCTGAACGTCTTGGCCCCTCTCTTTCCGTAACTCTCTCTCACTCATACGCTTCCTCGTTCTCCCTCTTTCATCTGTCAGAGCTAATGAACAGATGTTGCAGGGCTGTTGAATATAGGATGATGGACTGTGCCTCTGGCGGCCGAAGCCAGCTGGGGAAGGAGAGAGAGAGAGCGAGAGAGTTTTATGATTTCTCAGCCATATTAAAATGTGAAAAGGCGGATCCTTGAAACAGTTACACCATTTTTGTGTGCGGTCATGTATATTTAAAGGGACAGTGCGCCAAAAATAAAAACACTCTCCATTTTCACCTTCATGTCATTCCAAACTCAATTGACTTGTTTCCTTCTGTGTACACACAACTTTACTGTAGAAGAATATTATGTCCACTTTTTTTTTCCATATTTTGAACTTTTTCATGCAATGAAAGTGAATGTGGACTGTCAGACTCCAAAATTCACTATAAATAATC